>NC_043755.1:26324932-26474932 GCF_902148845.1 Salarias fasciatus
AGGCAAGAAAATCCCAGGCGTAGTAAGCCCTCCTCACTAGCAGATGGCGGTAGTGCGACTGAACGGGATGCAAGCTGCCGTTAAACATGAAAGAGGAAGAAGCCCTCCTCTCCGGGAGGTGGCGCTGAGCTACACTGCAGCAGGTTGATTTCTCCGTGTCCGTCACATCCAGAGCAGAAATAACAGGAACGAATCCGCGAGAACGGCTGCTTGTCTGACCAAAACTTCGCCGGTGTGGAAAATTCTTTTATATCAGCAAAAACGAGCCGAGCTTTGCAGAATGCTAACTTTGCTATGCTGAAATTGCTCGAGGAGGTGTGCGATGTTGTTCATTTACCACTAGTAATTTGTTGAAACACCTCAGAGCGAAGCTTGTGGGCGAGAGTCTGACGAGAGGCTGACGCTGCTGGGCTGGAAAAAAAAACCTCCTGGAGCCAACTGGACGACAAACCCTGCAGAAGACCGAGAAACTGAAGAGCACCGATCCGAGAGCCGCACAGGCAACACCAGCAACTCTTAAAACTCAGGGGTGGTTCTATCTTTGACTTTAATTCAAAAACTCATTAAAATGAGTACATTTAAAAACTTCAGTTCATGCAATGTGTAAAACTCAGAGAAAACTGTTTTATCTTGCACTTTAGTTCATTTAAAAAATGTTAAAATAAGTTCCTTTAAAAAAGTGTATAATTTAGAGTTGTTCGTTTACACCTTGTGCTTCAGTTCATTTAAAAGAAAAAAAAACTTAAAACTCAGAGAAATTGTTTTATCTTGCACTTAATTTCATTTAAATAAGTGTAAAACTGAAAGAGTTGTTTGTTTTATTTTTCAGATTATTATTTTGGACTTAAACATTGTTGCTGTACTGCCTTGCTGTATTTGCTTTTTTTAAAAAAAAAAAAAAAAGTCATTTTAAAAAATGATGTGTCATTGCATTATTTTACATTTTATGTATCAAAAGTATCGGTATGAGTAATCGGTATCGGTGAGTACTGAACATGAAGTACTCGTAGTTGGCATTGATCTGAAAAAAGTGGGTCACCATACTTTCACGCAGACATAATTTACATGTCAAAACGGAGCCATTTTTGTCCTCTACAACAGGGTTTCCCAACCCTGGTCCTCGGGGAACACTATCCTGCATGTTTTGAATGTTTCCCTCTTCCAACACACCTGATTCACATGACCAGCTCATCATCAAGCTCTGCAGAAGCCTGACAACAATCCTGATCATTTGAATCAGGTGTGATGGAAGAGGGAAACATCTAAGACCTCATCCACACGAAGACAAAACGCTCATAGTTCCAAAAACGTTTGCCCGTAAAGAAGGAGCTGATTCAGTATTTATGACCATCCACATGACTGTTTTCAAAACAGCTGAAACGTTGCAATAACATGCCAGGCCGCTAGGTGGCGCTTCATTGACAACCGCTGGAAATACATGGCAATACCATAGCGCCTTCGCCTTGTAGCCCTTTGTTTTATTTTTTATGGTCTATCCAACATCACATGAAGCATCCTGCTAACCACTTCATGACAAAAGGGACATTGATGTGAACTGTTCTTTCTGCAGAAATCACCCTGAAACAACTCAACACCTCTTTTGGACGTGATGACTCCAAGATCTTTTGGAAGGATTTCTGTCGCTTTGCAATTAATAATGTATACAATGACTTTACTTTGAGGTAGGAAAATGTGTTTTTTTGGTTTCCTCGGAAAACAGGAAACAGAAGGACGGATTTTTTTTATCATCAATTTACTAATCCTAAAATCAAAATCCGTTAATCATAAATGCAAATACAGCAGGCAGAAGCCATCATTTCTCCACTTGAGAAATGTACTCTCTTGCATAAAAATGTTAAAAGACTCTGAAAATAAAAAGGCTGTAAAAACTATGAGTATCTGTGAGAAATTTAAACCGTTTGAAAGAAACTGCTCACTTATTGTGTACCCCCTGGCATGTTTGATATATATATATATATATATATATATATATATATATATATATATATATATATATATATGTATATATATATACACATATATGTATATATATACTGTATATATATATATACACACACACATACATACATATATATATATATGCATGGCATTCTCCATGTTGATTTGTTGGATCCGGTGGTACTCAAGGACTGCAATATTTTGCTGTAAAAGCGGCAAAAGGCTCGCAGTCTTCAGCAGTACGTCTGCTACAATGAACAGCGCCATTATTGTTGTTTACAGTGTTCTGCGCATGCGCGTTTGTTACAACGTAGCACGATGACGCAAGCGTATCAGGAAGCGCTCCAAAATAGGAGTAAATACGGAGACGCGGATTCAACAGTTTTCGGATCTGTTCACCCTGGGACCTGGTTTCAAAAATGTTCGGTTTCAGATCCACGGAATGCTGAATTCGTGTGGATGACAGGATGAATTGATCAAATATTTTTGCGTTTTGGGCTGGATTCGTCTTCGTGTGGATGGGGCCTCAAACATGCAGGATAGTGTTCCCCGAGGACCAGCGTTGGGAAACCCTGCTCTACACAGATGTGAAAACCTTATTTCAATATCTTTTA
Organism: Salarias fasciatus; assembly: GCF_902148845.1. Taxonomy (NCBI): domain Eukaryota; kingdom Metazoa; phylum Chordata; class Actinopteri; order Blenniiformes; family Blenniidae; genus Salarias; species Salarias fasciatus. Next base: position 26,327,506 of record NC_043755.1, read on the forward strand.
CCAAATTCAAATGACAAGCCTTCAAGTATGGAGAGAATTTCAGATGTTTTTGGATTTTATAAGGGGGGGATGGAGAGGCTGGAGTGGGAGAAAGGAATTTAGAGTGTGAGAGGCTCTGGATTTAATCCAAAAAACAATTCTCTCTCTCGTCCCTCTGGCCACATTTCTGGCTCAATCTTCACAAATTATATCTCAAAACGTAGGGATTTTTGTTGTGACACTCACAATCTGGTCATTTTGTCTCTATCTTAAAAGATTCTCTCTCCAGATGCATTTCTTTGAGGCGAGTGCAGAATTTTCTCACATCCACTCCAATGCATTTTGGAGAGAGATTTTCTCACCTGAATCCAAAATTTCACACATCTTTCCAAACTCGCCGAGCCTGAATGGAAGATCCTCCAGACATTAAATTTTCACTATAAATCCACAAAAGGCTCATGACTCAGAAAGTGACATTTTTTGGGGGGAATTTCCATCCTCGGTTCTCGACAGACGACATTTCTTGAAATATGCACACTGCATGAAAAAGTGCTGATTCACTGTCATGGCGGGTGAGTGGAGCTCATCTCCATGGCAACAGAGCAGCTGCAGACTCTGCCATGGCTGACAGGAGCTCACAAGGGGACACACACACACACACACACACACACACACACACACACACACACACACACACACACACACACACAGTCAAAAAGCCACAATTTCTGCTGTAATTGTCTAGCTCTGTATGCATTCTTTTCAACATGGAAGTCCAAACAACTGGACTCCACGTCGCCCCGGAACCTGTATAACAGCATGGCCATGAGGAGCAAGGACATCCATGCATAGAGCCCGCGTTGACGGTGGATGAGCTTGTCTACCAAGTCTATATTGTATGTATCTGTGATGCCTAGATGCCGCCATCCTGTGGAAGAATTCGGTGAAGCAGCAGTGCCTGAAAGTCTGAAGATAAGAGGTTCTCCTAAAGAACCCACTGACATGCTGTATTAAAGAAATTTAAATAGTTTTACAGATGTTTAAAATCAATCAAAAATACTCAGGAAGAAACATTTGATGCTCTTATCTCTCAATATAATCCAAGATAAGCCGCCTTTTCTCATTTTATTAAATTTTTATTATAGAATCTTTGTGTATAATTTCTTTGTATTTATTTTCTGTTGTATTATATATGTAATTTATATTTAGTACTTTCTAACTCCCGAAATTGATTTGTTTTACTTTATTTATATGTTAACATTCTGAATAATAAAGGCTTATCCTTCAGGAAAAGACAGAATACTGTTTCAGAACATGTTTCTGATCAGAACCCATCACACGTTCAGAGAAATGGAGCTTTAGTTTGTGTTTGATCTAAATAAAGTCAGTTCGTCAGTCAGCTCAGACTGAGCCTCAATAAAAACCTTCTTCAGCGTTTCCTCTGCTTCTGATCCAGATGTTTCATCCTGAAGCTTTCTGCTTTAAAGTCACTTTGAAGCAGAAGAAACAGCTGCAGCCTCATTTCTGTCTGCTGGCTTCTAGAGAACAGGATCCATCCTCCAGCTGCACGTTCAGGAGTTGATCCTGTGCCACGTGGAACCTTTGTTACATGTTCCTGGGGGGACCCGATTCAGTGTGGCACTCACTGAGACTGAGGCAGGCTGCCGTTTCTCAATACGCGTACTTCTCTGTACTTGTGAACTCACGGACTCGTGAAACGTCATCAGTCAGAGACCAAGTACTGTTCCAATTCAAAGTTCGCATCTCACCAAGTCCGCATAAAATACCCGGATGTGACTAACTCCGCCCACTTTACCGAGTCTGCATCGGACCAGACTTGTGCAGACTTGAGAAGCGAAATTACCCAAAATGCGTTTCGCAAGACATGCCGGAGGTGTAAACACACAGAGGTGAGTAAAAAAAACTATGAAATATTAGCGTTATTATTTAACAGAACGTAGTTTTAACGGTATTTTAGGCGAGAATATAGCTGTTTAGAATGTTGATACGGGGTCAGTCTGTCCACATCAAGCTTATTTGAAATTTTTTTCCAACGATTTCGGACATTTGGGGACCGGACGGCTTAACGAGGCGAGCCGGTGCTGAGCTGCTGCATGTCGGCTGCAGCAGGCTGCGACTCTCCGCTGTGCTTAAACATGAGACATTGATCGTTTTGTGTGAATCCGGTGTCTTGGTCCAGTGTAATCTGTTTCAGAGTATTTCTTTTAATGTGATTTAATTTTTATGTGTTTATTTGAATGGGACAGTGCACATTAATGAACATGCTTAAACATGTAAACATGCCGGATTGTAGCGTGATGCTAATGTCTTCTACTCGTTATATTGGTGAATGTTGTGCATTCAGACAAAAAACTATGAACTATTTCAATCAAGGGACTACTGAAGAACCAGAACCTGGTCCAGAGGTGATCTGCAGCCAGATGTGGATGGAGGGAGGTTTGTTTTTCCATGCTTCAATTAATGCAGGTATGAATTATTCATACAAATATTGAGTTGGTAGAGTGTGATTCTTTTTTTTTTGTCCTCCTCAGAGACTTTGGGACGTCTGCAGGGTCGGCTGTGACACCAAACAAGATATAAATATAAGAGGCATAATCTGAAGGCCTGATCCATGGTATCAGACCTGTTTCTGTACTTTGAATGACGCCAGAGAGGCTTCCTGTGATTGATAAATTGTGATGTTATGGTAAAAATTCACTGTGGACATGTTTGTGTTTCTGGTTATTGACATAAAGTTTTCTTCCTTCTAGCAGGTTGTCAGTCTGGTGTCATAAAGGCTCCTGGTTCTGCAGGTCTGAGTCTGAACCTCCACCCAGCAGAAACCCAGCTGGTGGAGACAGGACCAGCTGGTTCATGGTGGATCTGAGCAGGACCAGGGCCTCATCGCATCCCAGGTTGTCAATATAGACCTCAGTAAACCTCCCTTTGGCATCACCAACACCCCTCGGTATGATGGAGGGGAAACTCTCTGTTTAGGTAAAATTTGTTTCTGTGGTTCTGCAGGAGGAAGAATTCTGATGTGGCTTCATCAGCGACTCCAGCAGGATGGAGAAATGCCTGAAGACCAGGAGAGCAAAGCTCCAGGTTCCTCCACCTGCTCCTGTCTGGAAGTGGATCACTGAGATGAGGTTCATCAGCTCATCCACAACACTGAAGACAGTCCAGAACCCTGCAGAACCAGACCGGAGCTCCTGACTCCATCAAGGGGAGTTTTCCTGGAGCAGAATCTGTAGGATCTGTTCTCCCAGGAACCCCTGAAGACTGGAGTCACATGACCTCCTTATCACTGACCTGTTCATGTTGTTGTTGTTCCTGGTAAATAAAAGAACTGTTGAATATTTAAAAACATGTCATTTTTTAAACCTTCCTGATGTTTCCACTTATTTTTGCTTTTATTCTTGAAGGTTCTGTTGAAGTTTAATACATTTTCCTTGAACTCCTGACTTTGTTAGGCATCTGTTTATGATTAATATCTCTCTTTGCAACACATTGATGTATTTACTGAAGAGAGAACTGAATAGTGATAATGATGTGTTTAACTATATAATGTATATTAGACTCATGTAAGTCAGTGCACATGAAGACCGGAGCAGACGGAGGACAGAAGGCACACAGGTATGACAGGCAGTAAAACAAAGTGAAATAATTGTGTTTGTAGAAATGTCTGATCAGCTGCATTTCTTCTGAGATCAGCTCCAAGTAGTTAAACACTAATTGAAAAGCTGTTTAGGAGGGCAGGTAGGCTCGAAGTTAGAGTAACGCTGTATTACACACAGCGTTTATGAGACAGAATAGGTACAAGCAGTTTTGCCACATTTTTCTGTGTAGATCATCCTGTATTGTCATTTTAACCTTTTTCCAATATTTAATGCAGCGACTTGCTTTATAAACTTGTTCCACAACAACTGCTCTCTTCCTCTAATACTTCCTGATCACTGGCCGCTATAAACACTCATCTTATGTTGCTCTTTGATCAATGTTTTAATGTATGAATGAATGACAACTATCAGATATGGGCGTTGTAGACACACGATGAAGTCATCAAGTCCGCATGTTCCAATTGCGCAATAACTTCGATGCGTTCTTGCCTCGTCGAAAGTCTGGACTCGAAGTCCGACTAACAGGTGTGTACTCTCCAAGTCCACGAGTGCGCACTTGCGGACTAAGAATTGAGAAACGGCCATGGGCTGTGTTCGAAACCGCATACTGTCTACTACATCCTTCCATACTCATACTATCCATCCTGCATCCTGCTTACTCAGTCCATCAAACAGTATGCGAAGCGTTTACACTACAGCATACTACATAATAACCCACAATGCATTGCACTTCTTCCATGAGCAGAAATCGATCTGCTAAAGCTGATTTCACTTTAGCTCTAAACTCGTCAAATGTATAACTTCATCGAGATTTTTTTTTAAATTAGGCGACAAAGTGGTGGTTTAGAGCCCGAGTGTGTCGTTTATCTGTCCGAATATCAGCCGTTTAGGATTTTTTTTCGGACGAATTCGGCGAAATTCAAGCCAGCCACAGTGAGCAACACACTTCCGGTTATTTTCACCAAAATAAATCACCCCTTTCCCTTTCTCATGCAAAAAAACCTCAGTGATAAATCTGTGCTTTTACTTTGAAAACAAGAAGGCAATCTTTCAGCAATATATCTCGCTTAACATCGCCGTTTGGACCGGTGTCCCGTTAACGGACCACTTATCATGCCAATTATGATGCTTTACCAACGGAGAGTTTTTTCGGCTCTTCAACAAAGATCGGCTCGCCGTCTTCGGTACATCATGGTCGCTTTCAGCATGGACTTGTTCTCAGATGTAAGGGTTTTTTTTTGTTTTTTTGTTTTTACTATTTTTAATCATTGTCAATCCAATCAGAAATCTCGTAACATAACATACCTACGAGCACAAACAATGGAGGGAAGATTAAATCTAGAACCATACTCAGCTTGCTAAATGTACATCATGAAGAAACGGTCATTGTGAACTGAATAAAGTTTATTCAAATGTCCGTCGCGTTGCATCTTGGGCAATTTCAGTATGAGTAGTGAACACACGATGTATACTCAACATTTCTGGCGAATGCAGTATGCATCCGGGAACTTCTCGCATACTCAAAATCGCATACTGCCAGTGTAAACACACTGCATACTCAATAAGTTAGTATGAGTAGCACGTAAGTATGCGGTTTCGAACACAGCCATGGGCTGTGTTCGAAACCACATAGGCTACTGCCTACTACATCCTTCCATACTCATACTATCCATCCTGCATCCTGCTTACTCAGTCCATCAAACAGTATGCAAAGCGTTTACACTACAGCATACTACATAATAACCCACAATGCATTGCACTCCTCCCTGAGCAGAAATCGACCTGCTAAAGCTGATTTCACTTTTGCTCTAAACTCTTCAAATGTATGAATTCATCGAGATTTTTTTGTAAATTAGGGAACAAAGTGGTTGTTTAGAGCCCAAGTGTGTCGTTTATCTGTCCGAATACCAGCCGTTTATGATTTTGTTCGGACAAATTCGGCGAAATTCAAGCGAACCGCAAAGAGCAACACACTTCCTGTTATTTTCACCAAAATAAACCACCCCTTTCCCTTTCTCATGCAAAAAAACCTCAGTGATAAATCTGTGCTTTTACTTGAAAACAAGAAGGCAACCTTTCAGCAATATATCTCGCTTAACATCGCCGTTTGGACCGGTGTCCCGTTAACGGACCAGTTATGATGCCAATTATGATGCTTTACCGACGGAGAGTTTTTTTCGGCTCTTCAACAAAGATCGGCTCGCCGTCTTCGGTACATCATGGTTGCTTTCAACATGGACTTGTTGTCAGATGTAAGTGTTTTTTTTTTTTAATATATATTTTTAATCAATGTAAATCCAATCAGAAATCTCGTAACATAACATACCTACGAGCACAAAAATTGGAGGGAAAATTAAATCTAGAACCATACTCAGCTTGCTAAATGTACATCACTAAGAAACAGTCATTGTGAACTGAATGAAGTTTATTCAAATGTCCGTCGAGTTGCATCTTGGGCAATTTCAGTATGAGTAGTGAACTCATGATGTATACTCAACATTTCTGGCGAATGCAGTATGCATCCGGGAACTTCTCGCCTACTCAAAATCACATACTGCCAGTGTAAACGCACTGCATACTCAAAAAGTTAGTATGAGTAGTAGGTAAGTATGCGGTTTCGAACACAGCCACGCTGCCGTAATATGCATGTGCTTGATGTAATAAAGTTACAACTGAGAAATTACAGTTGATCGTCCATTGTGCGCATATAAGGAGAAGAAACAGAAGGAACCAGATCTGGACTTTTCTCTACCTGTTGTGGGGAAGTCCCTCTGAGCTCCCCCGCTGACTCCCAGCAGTCTGTCCTGGACATCCAGCTCCTCCTTACACGGAATCATCCTTTCTTCCAACACAGTGAAGATTTCTGCAGCAGCAGCTTTTATCCTCTCAGTAATGAACTCTCTGAAAACCTGAACAGAAGTCCAAGTCGCTGAAGCAGATGAAATGTTTCCTCTCACGGAAAAATACAGCCGTGACTTGGAGGCGGACTCTTCTTCTTCTCGTGGTTTTCATCTGGAGGCTCACAAACGAGGGGGGCGGATCGATACTGGCACGTTGAGATCACAGATCGTAAAAATCAATGACGTATTGACCTTATTCAGGCCCACCCATTTCTCTAGGGGCGGGACTTCCGCTTTGTGTTTGCACTTCGGTTAGCGACAACTGCGTTGTAAACAGACGAGAAGCTCGAGTGGGAAAAAACTAAAATCTCTCTTAAAATCTCCAATGCAACAAATCTGCCTAATCCGAGGCTTTTAACAGAGTGGGAGGATGACATGCGGAAGTGGTCTCCAGTCATGTATGGTGATATTTTAATGACTTTGTGCTATTGCTGGGTGTGGATGGTTCAGCCATGAGGAAGTACAAGAGCACGGGAGCTAACAAATATCTTCACAGTGGGAAAGTCGGCTGTTTTTCTTTTTTTTTTTAAATCAGCAACAGGGCTATACGTTTTTTACAGCCAGTGTTAGCCCAAGTCAGACCAGGACCTCTTCACATTTAGCACGGATGTTGGTGACAGCTGACAGTGACAGAGAGCCATGGAGACCATGGGATGATCTTGTATTGCATTGTAGTTGTAGTGTTGTAAAATATCATTTACCTCTTACTCATAAACTGGTTTTAAAAGTGGATACTTTTGCTTTATAAGTAACGGAATCAGTTAACTTTAGTTTTACTTATGTACCTTTGTTGTTGTCAGTCCTGATTACAAATATGAAGCACTTGGATGTGTAAGTTTGTGCTTAATTTGTTAATGAAATGTGAATGCTTCAAGTGACCTTTTTGTCAATGTTGTTCCTTGCTTCTGAAATTTTAATGAAACAAATGATTCAGATATGTGTCCTGTTGATTTTTTTGACTGACATTTCCCTCTGCTATCTTTACCTGGCACTTTGGTAACTAGATTAGTGAGACAGTGAGACAAAACACATCACAAAATACTCTGTCAGAAAATGTTTTGCTCCTTTGAAGTCCACTAGGTGTCACACTTCAGATAGAAAAGGTAATTTACAACACGCTAGACAGCATTTTGATTACAGTATTAAAGGCAGTGATTCCAGAAGTTTTTACAAAAAGTAGCACTTAAAAATAGACCCTTGAAGTTCCACCAGGCATAGAATTGATAAAAGTACTAAACTCAGAAGTTATAGGAGCTGTAAACAAACAAGCCCCATTGGAGTCGTTCTTGAGCACCACCAGACGCTACATGTTGAAGTCAAACTCATGTTGAGAAACTAAAGTGAAATATTTTGGTCCTATATCTAATGTACCTGTAAATTTTAAAATGCAATACTTCAAAAAACATTCATCTGGTGATTTCTGGTTACATCTGGTTATTTTGACCATAATAATGACTGTAGGATTCCCCCCTAGAGTCCAGGTTGTGTGGTTTCTGTCGGGGGGTGTCAGAACAGTCAGTCACACAGGTTGTCGTCGGGTGATGCTCTTTAATACACTGTGGCATCGTAGCAAGAATGGTCTCTCTGGGCAGCCACGGGACATAAGACCTGATCTTCTCCTCCATGATGTCCAACCATGTAGAGACGGTCCTGCTGCCTCCAGACTGGGACACACTGAACCTCTCAGCAGGTCTTCCTGCAGCAGGTTCAGCCGGAGCTTCATGAGGGTCATCAGGACCTGGTCTCAGACATCAAGCTGAAAGGAGTTCATGACAGTTATTGTCAGCTGATCAGCCAAAAAATTAAAAGACTCCAGCAGGAGACCAGTGTACAGGAGGCTGAGACGGTCGGAGCGTAGGAGAGTGATGAGCAGCACTGATGGTCCTGAACACTGTGTGGCTTTATGACACTGGAGGGGCTGATCCAGGACGGGGCTTTATGACACTGGAGGGGCTGATACAGGACGGGGCTTTATGACCCTGGAGGGGCTGATCCAGGACGGGGCTTTATGACACTGGAGGGGCTGATACAGGACGGGGCTTTATGACCCTGGAGGGGCTGATCCAGGACGGGGCTTTATGACACTGGAGGGGCTGATCCAGGACGGGGCTTTATGACACTGGAGGGGCTGATACAGGACGGGGCTTTATGACCCTGGAGGGGCTGATCCAGGACGGGGCTTTATGACACTGGAGGGGCTGATCCAGGACGGGGCTTTATGACACTGGAGGGGCTGATCCAGGACGGGGCTTTATGACACTGGAGGGGCTGATACAGGACAGGGCTTTCAGCAGAGTTGTGATCAGACAGAGGCAGACAGGAGGCAGGAGGTTCAGCTAGTGGGTCAGCATCAAGAGGCGGCACAGGACTTCCGGCTACATCACTGGTTGATGCATCTGAGGACAAACAATGTGTCATAAGTCATTTTACATTTTATACTTTGAAAAAACTAAATCATTCAGGCCACCAATGAACCATTTACATTATCTTTCTTGTCTGGTGGTGTAATGTACATTGCATATATTGAATGGTGGGATGTGTGTGAATGGTGTATAAAAATGTGTGTAATAATTTTGTAATGTAGTGCATGGTCGTTTGTAAAGTGATAATGACAGTTTGTCTCACGATTATGACAAAATATTTGTGATTGACAATATTGTCAGAACAATTAAATTACTATGGGAGCTATGGCCAAAGCTACAGGTTGAGCCTGTAACTGCTGTATTTAATGAAAATGACTAATTTGCAAAATTCAGAATGAGGTAAGAGCTGGGTACCGTCTTTGTTTTTATTTTTATGGATGAAGTCCTCTGCATTGCACTGTAGCAGTTCGATAGCTTAGCATGTTAGCCTGTGGTGGTTGCAAGCTACTGTTAACCTAAAACCCTGAGTTTTAAACAGAGACATATTTGTTTGTTTTACCTCCCAGAAGGCATAGTTAGATTTGTTGAGGAAGGAGGAGTGCCGTAATCCAGCAGCGGGGGTCCTCTTCTTTAGATGGAGGTGGGTGCAATCTGAACGCTGGCTCGCAGCAGACGGCCCCTTAAAGCTCGTGTCCGGAGTTTTGAAAGAGAGAGGGTTTTTTTTAATCCAACGTCTCAGGTTCCGCCCTCCCTCTGCTTTCATGAGCGACAAAGCCACGCCCCTTTAATTGTGCACACGAATTATCTGTCGGGTGAAAATGAGAGCCTCTGAGTCCTACAGCATCCTCCATGTTGAGCTGTTTACGGTGGATGTTCAGCAGACAGTGGATATATCCGAGGTAAGCGCGGCGGCTGCTGCGTTGCTAACTCACCTCTGCTGGGCGAGCGGCCGTGCTCTCTGGCTGCTCCACACTTTGATTGACAACACGAGAATGAGGAAGCTCGAAGTCTATTGGCTGACGCTGACCGGCGCTTTTTTGGATAACATGGGGGTCTATGAGATGAAGGCAGAGCTCATAAATAAATTTTTATATTGCTTTATGCTAATATTATATTGTAGTATCGAACCAGACTGACACATTTAAGCTCTGTTGAAAAATGATACATACGTTGGAAACGAATGGAAACTCCGGACACCAGCTTTAACTCCACAGCACTTCCAGCTGCTGATTGAAATCAATATTGTTTCTGCCAAAACAGAAACAATGCCAAATAAGAAAGTTAGTGTTTTAAACAATTTTTCTCCAATTCAAATTATTCAGTTGGACTTTCACAGCTGCTCAGACCCACATACCTTGGAATGGTTGCTTTTTTCCTCCCACAAAAAAGGCCATAAAAAGTTTCTGGAGGAGCAATTCTTGCAGTCAGAACACGCACATTATGTATGTAATATATTTATGTAATAATACTTTAATGCTCAATAAAGAACTAAACTGAACTGAACTCAATACCTTCACATACACAGAGGTTTTTCAGAGTAAAATGTAAGAAATAAAGTAGTGTAATAAAAAATGAAGTCAATTTAAAGCTCGGGTAGGCGATGTTGTCCAAAAGCACTTTTTGTCATACTGAGTGAAATGCTGCTTGCCCCCTGGGAGAAGTCAATTCATTATGTGGACAGAAAAAGGTGCAGAAAAAATCTGACAACTGTAGCGGCCACAGGACAGTAAAAACTCCGACCAATCATAAGGTGCGGACCGCTCTTAAGAAACCAATCAAATCCCTTCGCCGTTCTACCAGCCCCCTGCGCGTACATTTCAATGGCGTGCACTGGCCCTGGTTCAGAGCGCGTTGCCAAGGAGCTCTCGGCGCTCGCAGCTCGCGTGAAAAATGGAAGCGGAGCGGCGCGCTGCGCTCCTATGCGCGTTGTGAGCAGCAGTCAGAAAGGTTAACATTGGAGGCAATCACAAACTCCGTGCGCGGCGCTTCCACGTCCAGTGCATTCACTCCCAACAGGAGCTCCTCCAATGGGGTGGGAGCTAGGCAGAGCCTTGGGGAGATGCTACATTCAAATACATGCTAGTTTTCCAAGATCGCCGACCCTAGCTTTAAGCAGTGGTGGCCCATTGAATACAATGGACACTCATTTCTAGAATAATTACAACTGACTGAGTGAAACAGCCAAAGGAAGACAAGAAATGGAAAAAATGAAAGCATGAAACAGTCATTGCAATAAAAAATAAAGTTTATTGACAGTAAATGTAAAAATGCACACAATGACATATTAATTGCCCATTCCGTAGTTGCAGAATACACTTGTTGTCTTTGTAACTTTTGTTTCAATAGCACTGCATGTGCACACCTTTGTTACTGATTTCTAAACAGTACTGTTTTAGTTAAGGACTTCCTCAAAGACACTCCCTGTAACTTGATGTTTGTCAAATTCGCAGTGTGAAATCTTCTCAAACAGACAAATTCCTCACACAACAGATGGACCAAAGTGGCGAAATGTGTGTCAATTCCTCGAGCAGTGGCAGCAAAGTGATCTTGCAGGTAGACAAACAAGTCAGAAGGCAAGCAAGCCAACAGTTTCAGCGTACCCAGTGCCCACTCCGGACATGTTTCACATCAACTGCCGATCTGAGCACAACTTCACAGTGATTCACAAGTTTGACAACATCGTCTGAGGGCACCACAAGACCTCCATTGTTCTTCAGTTGTAGTAGTCCTGACTGATGCCTTGGGCCACCTACCTGCTGGACTAAGCTTTCACTACAGTCTTGGCAGGACACTTTAGACACAACTTCACGAACCACAAATCCAGCAATGTATTCCACATTGCCCTCTACAAAAGGGATTAGCCTGTTCATGTTGGGCAGATAATCGTGGTCATGAAGCGCATCAGCAAACGTCAGCACAGGCTTCTGTTCTGCAGTGCTGACCTTCAGCAGAGATGTCGTGTCTTGGGGAACACAGTTTGTTGGCACGTCGCAGGATATCCATACTCTCACATGACCCAGTAATGCACGATAGGCAGCCGAGAACTGAAGAGCTGAAGGATTGTTATTCCAACCACCAAATCGTTTAATGGCACTGAACAGCAAGTCAAGATGGTCTTGGGAGACCTTGGAAGTTAAGGAAAATTGCAGCACTGGTGTCTGTCCAACTAGCAAGTCCTTGGCAAGCGCAAGCACACTGTCTATGTTGAGGGCAAAGCCGAGAACAGCGATTCTCATCTTTCCTTGGCACACTCTCTTGCCACTCAAATCTGTCAAGTTCAGCAGAACTGCCTTCACTCCTGTTAGAAATTCCTCAACAACATTCAGATTGGCGGCTGTCAAAGGTCCCTTGAAGCCTTTGCACTGTACTCAGCTGTTGAAGATGTCGAACAAATGGTCTATGATTGCTACAAAGTTCACAGTGCCTTGGATGTCATCAAATCCCTCCACATTGCGCAGTCAAGCATATTCCAGTGCCTTGGTCACTGACGAACTCAGTGTTTGAGCAGCAAGTTTGACATTCATCTGTTGGCTGTGGAAGTTGATGTGCTTTGGAGTTAGCTTGTTTGCTGCTTTTAGTCATTCTAGCTGTTGTAGCTGCTCCAGTCTTGCAATATCTGCCCACTTTGCACATCCAATGCTTGGCTCGTTCACTTGTTTCACATAAGGCACCTCTAAGATTCTTCAACAGATGGCATGCATCAAAGAACACAAACAGGCGAACCATCATCCGGATGTTCAAAAGTGCTCCTAATACATTCAGGTCTAACACTACATCCCAGGACTTCCGCCATTTTCACGTTTGTAGGATGGCCATCCAAGACAAGAGCTCTGCAACGGATCCCAATGTCATACAGGCTAGTCAAGGCAGTCTGCACAATTTGTGACTGCAGCTCCACCGTAATGCCATTGACTAGATAATAAGAGATTGGGATCTTCCAATGTCCTCACAAGCCCACAGCCAGGATGACAATGGTTTCCTTTGCTTCATCTTGCAGAGCTCCAACACCAAGGTCAACAAAGCCAACCATTTCCTTCTTCTTAGGGTCCCAGTCTATGTGTTTCCTGATGGCCATTCCATTTAGCACCAGTGTAAATAGGAGCTGACTTCCGGTAATGGCAAGAAGCGGATTCCGAGTGGGACGCCAGCACAGTATGTGACTTTGTGTTTCGTGATTTACCAAGGTACAGTAAACTTCTGTGTTGGAATCAAGTCACAACGCTTGAAATACGTTGTGAACGCCAGGCCAGGAGACCCTAGACCAGCACTGGCCGGGTTCTTCAATGACTGCAGCTGAGCAGATCCTCCTCAGGAGAGAGCCCAGTTAGCATGGCTTGCCCTTCCCCCTGTGCCTGTGGTCTCACTCTGACCTGGTGTCGGGTGGCAAGGCTATTTTTGTCATCAGAAAAAATGTGTAAATGAACTAGAAATCTGCTTGAAAAGGTGAACAGCACGGCACCATCGTATCTGACACTGAAAAGTGCATACGTTACTGCGTAGCACTTACCAGTTAGCACTTCTGCTAGCTCCTTCAATGCCACCAGTGCCTTCTCTGGAAACATGTCGACACTCACCTTGCAATCATCATGAACCTGTTAATTTTAAGTGTCTCTGTTGTTATGGTTTCAGATGGATGTGGCTAATTTATCACCATGGTGAAATCGTGTGCTGTTATCTCCTGCACCAATCGACTTGTGCGTGACAGTGACATCTCCTTTCATAAGTAAGTGGCTCTTTTATTTGGGACATTCAGCCCCAAATTTGGTCTGCTTCTTTGTTTGCAAACATAAACTACTTCTGACCTTGGCTTGAGTGCTGCACTCAGCCAGTTTAGCTGAATCACTAACTGTATAGTGTCAGCTGGTGTGACTGTCAGTGTTCAGCGACACTGGGGGGTAATGTTTATGTATGCAGTAACCACTTCAGGGAGGAGGACTTCATCCTCTCAAAACATGCTCAACACAAGCTTCTCAGGCCACGGGCTATACCATCCCTCAATCTGGGGAAACAAGAGAAAAAGGTAATGTTCCTTAATTGTTAATGGTTGCTCATTATTTTAATTTAGTACTTTACTTTTCTTGTCAATTTGTGTGGCTATGAAAATGATTGAGGATTACTTTTTGGCTTTCATAGTGATTTGCAGCTATTCATTGTGACAGTGTTTTCTTTCAGGTATTGATGAAACAGAAACAAATCTTTTGGAAATTTGCCATGTTAATTCTTTTATCAAATGTTTTAGATCACAGTGAGGACAACCCAAACCAGCCTGGCAGCAGTGGCATCATACCAGCAAATTGACATGGAGCCTTAACAAGTCCCTGAAGAGGGCAGTCCTGCTGTGAGTGAAGACCATTCATACTGTACAGACATCGACAACCTGAAGAGGTAATACGACTATCTAATTGTGCATCATGAAAAGCTGAGGCAGGACTTCAACAATGCCAAGCATAGAGAAGCACTGCAGAGTGACGTTGGAGGCCATGTTATCTAAAAGCAAGGAAATACAAGCCCTGTCTGATGATGCTCATTCCATGCTTGAAGCATATAAAGGTATTTCTTGTTTAGAAGTACATATGAGTGACATGCAGCATTTTTAAATATAATACTTATGTAACCGCACATTGCCCACCCACACAGTGCACTAGAATTGAGATCAATGTTTGTTAATGCTTCATGAGATGATGACTGGTTCACAGATAACTGTACTTTTGCCTTCCACAACATTATCGAAACAATTTTGCAGCTGTGATACCCTGCATCCATGTGGAAACTGTCTAAGCTATTAACTGTTTGGTCACAACTAATATTCAAGCACAGGTCAATTGATGTTGATAGACCCTGTTTCTTTACCAGAATAATGTCATTTGTTTCAAACATACCCGGAGATCTCTTCTCACGACCTAAAGAAGAGTATTCCCAAGAGCAGGAAGAGTTTGCTACTGCGTTATACTACTATGGGCCGAAAGCATACCAGCTCCTGAGGGAGAAGCTCAATCTACCTGTTAATTCGACAAACATCAAGCTACAGGGCAAAGCTGTCGCTTGAGTGTGCTGTAGATTGATACTAAAGGGCTAAAAAACATAACACAGTGCTCCGCGGAAGTATATACCGGAGCACAGCAGTAGAAGCCATAGACTCAGCCGCTGTGCGCCGGTATATCCTTCCGCTTCCACTGCGCATGCGCAGGTCTGTGTGTATCAAAACGTTATTTTAATGGATTGAAAAGAAAACACATCTTTTATAATGTTTATAACCATTCGGATTTACTTCACGTTCTAATACGCCGTCCCCTGGACCACTGGAAGGAGTATGTTGTCCACTTTCGTCAGTCCGGCTCTGTTTCCTCTTCACCTCTAAAGGGATACTTCAACATTTTGGCAAACTGGCCCATTTAGCGCAATTCCTTAGTCATTTCGAAGAGCATACTTACTTTTTTTGTGAGGGCGAGCTGTTGTTTATCCAGAGGTGAGTCGGGGAAGGTTTTCGGGACGGACACAATGGAAGTGAATGGTATTTTTGTTCCCCCTCGTCAAACTCATCAAATACACAATCCAACAACCCCAAAACACTTTGGTGGACACCCGCACATTCACTAAGCTGTGAAATAATAATGCAAAATTACGAGATTGAGTTGTTTATGCGAAGATTGCTAAGACGGAACTACTTACTAAACATGGCGTCTGGGCGTAGTGATTTCAAAAGAAAAAGTAGCTCCCAGTATTTGCTTCAGTGTCGTAACGCTACAATATTATTTGTTGGTGTTCCACAGCGTAGTGAATGTGTGGATTATAACGTGTCCACCAAAGTGTTTTGGGGTTGTTGGATTGTGTATTTGATGAGTTTGACGAGGGGAACCAAAAATACCATCCACTTCCATTGTGTCCGTCCCGAAAACCTTCCCCGACTCACCTTTGAATAAACAACAGCTCGCCCTCACAAAAAAATTAAGTATGCTGTTCGAAATGACTAAGGAATTGCGCTAAATGGGCCAATTTGCCAAAATGTTGAAGTATCGCTTTAATAATTTGGAGACAGCTGTTATTTGCTTGAGCCTGGGGTCTCCGGGACATTCAGTATCTGGATATTGGAGCACCTCATTCTTCCTCCATATCGAGGCATTTCTCCTGCAGGTTGCCAACTTCTGTCTCAAGTTTCCCCACTTTTCTAAGTAGAGAAGTCACATCGTCTCTGAGCATGATGAAAGCCCTTGCTCCATGTGTGCCACTTTCATCTTTATTGTCTCCACATCGGAGCGAATTGCCATGGCGTTGTTTGCTAACTCCATTTTTACTGCCTGTAGTTCGGATTTAATGCCGTCAAAATCTTTGACCAGAGTGGTCTTGAGTCCCGACCTGAGCAGCACAGCTATGTCCGCCTTCAACGCCGCAAGGATTTCAGCCTTCATGTCTGCGGCATCCATTTGGCCTTCACTCTTGGATGTGTTGCTCTCGGGTGGTGGATCACTTGAGCTTGAGGCTTGGGGTCCAGTTGCGTCGGCTCCTCTGTTGAACTCGAATTTTGGCAAATTATAAGCCATTCGCACAACGGCGTCACAATGAAAAGAACATATACTGAGAAAGAAATGACTCAGAAAGAAGTATCGTAGTTTTCTGCTGGTATAAGGTGCCTAAAAAGAACTTTTAACCCAAAATTCACCAGAGCATGTTGCTTGGGGTGCCTATACCTGCTCACTAGCACCCCTCGGGATGGAACTATCTTGACACTGATTATGACGAATCTACTGGCAGAATGAGTGCCTTTCAGGAATGGATGAAATGATAAGTTAGATGATGTGATGTGAAGTGAGCCTTTATTAGAACGATAAAAAAAAAAAAAACAAGTTAAATTATGACTCAGTTATGTTAACTAAAAAAGAAAAAAGAAACAAAAAAACAAAACCCATCAGATTTATGTCAACATTTTATTGCCATTTCAGAAAAAAATCATGTTTTTACACAGTCTGAACAGGGTTAAACTGGTGATGTGAAACTGGTGAGATTTAATAATTTTTAGCTACAGATGACCGTCCTCAATGTTTACATGCACCCGTATAATCGGAATGTAGCTGAAGCAGATTGTAAATGTGTCATATAAACACTGAGTGGATCTGCTTCACTCGGGGTGGATTGTATTTTGGATCCGACTGTACGAAGCAGTCTACGCTGATCGATAATCCGCGAAAGTCCACCCTGGGTCTCATACAAGTGGGGATTATTTGTTATTTATTATTTGTTTGGCACATGCACACCCTCATACGTAGTGACATCATGACGTGTGCAGTAAACGGGAAGCAGGACAGTCAAAAACAAGAGGGAGAACTGGACGGTGGTTGAGAAACCCGTTTTTAATAAAAAAACCCAAGAGAACAAATACCTGGAGAGGGGAGACAGCCACAAATCACACAACAGCGAGTTGTTCAATGAGCTCCAAGGCACACTACGAGCGGCTGAACAGCCGGTGTTATGGATTAACTGGTTCCCATGTTAACGAGTGACGGCGGACTTCTGTGTAAACACATGCTGTAAATGTAGATGACTGTTGTTTGCTAGAGCCACTACAAGTTTCAGTCGGTATTTCAACATCTGTTGGTCATAACTTAACAAGGACACCAGTTAATTCGAAACATCGGCAGAGCTGAGCCCCGGTGCTTTACACCAGGATGTGCCGGCAGGGCGGGACTCTGGTTGGGGGAGGAGTTCTCTGAGCAGCGTATCATGGAGATGTTGGAACATTTTTTGAGCAGATATCCAGCAGATAAAAACACTCTGCTCCATGCTGAGGACTGCTGGCTGCAAAGCTAAAGACCTGAAAGTTAAGCAAGAGATTCTGTGCGCATGTCATAGGACAAAGTAAAATCCGCTTTACCCAGGACCCTTGTAAACACGGATTGATCGTGGATAGATGTGTATGCTGTCCATGTATACAGCTACGTTTAGTACAGTTGTTTTCAATCAGATTGAAAAAACACCCACTGGGCCAATGAGATTGTCAATAGTCTTTCATCACCTCATCTTCAAGTGAATTTTCATGTGGTGCAGCAAAGAAGAACGATGACTGAAACTTTTCCCACATGTTTCACAAGGATACGGCTTCACACCTGTGTGAGATCTCAAGTGGACCAATAGATTACTGCGCCAACTGAAACTTTTTCCACATGTTTCACAAGTATATGGCTTCTCACCTGTGTGAGATCTCTTATGGACCAATAAAGCGCTCTGATGACTGAAACTTTTCCCACATGTTTCACAAGGATATGGCTTCTCACCTGTGTGAGATCTCTTGTGATCCAATAAAGTACTGTGACGACTAAAACTTTTTCCACATGTTTCACAAGAATATGGCTTCTCACCTGTGTGAGATCTCATGTGGCGCAACAAATGACTGTACTGACTGAAACTTTTCTCACATGTTTCACAAGGATATGGCTTCTCACCTGTGTGAGATCTCTTGTGGAGCAACAAATGACTGTACTGACTGAAACTTTTTCCACATGTTTCACAAGAATATGGCTTCTCACCTGTGTGAGATCTCATGTGGCGCAACAAATGACTGTACTGACTGAAACTTTTGTCACATGTTTCACAAGGATATGGCTTCTCACCTGTGTGAGATCTCTTGTGGAGCAACAAATGACTGTACTGACTGAAACTTTTCCCACATGTTTCACAAGAATATGGCTTCTCACCTGTGTGAGATCTTATGTGGCATAACAACTGACTCCGGGTATTGAAACTTTTCCCACATGTTTCACAAGGGTGTGGCTTCTCACCTGTGTGAGATCTCATGTGGACCAACAAATAACTCCGGTCACTGAAACTTTTCCCACATGTTTCACAAGGGTATGGCTTCTCACCTGTGTGAGATCTCATGTGGACCAACAAATAACTTCGGTCAATGAAACTTTTACCACATGTTTCACAAGGATACGGCTTCTCACCTGTGTGACATCTCATGTGGCGCAACAAATGACTGGACCGACTGAAAGTTTTCTCACATGCTTCACAAGGATATGGCTTCTCACCTGTGTGAGATCTCTTGTGGACCAACAAAGTACTCTGATGACTGAAACTTTTCCCACATGTTTCACAAGTTTTCTTCTTCTCAGTGACCGTTCCTGCCTTTGGATGTAATTTTGTTTTTTTGCGGACAGGTTCACCACATGTTTCCCCTAAATGCTTTTCACCTTCAGAGTCCTGAGAGAGGAGCTGCTCAGCGTCCCGTACTTCTTCTGGTTCTCTCAGGTCACTTTGCTCCTCAACAGAAGGAACTTCAAGGCTTTCACTCTCAAACTTAAGAATAAGCTGCTCTCCCTCCTGGCTGGTACCTAGAACCTGAAGTTCCTCCATCTCTGGAAGTTCTGGTTCCTCTTCTTCTTCCTGTTTGATGTCTGGAGGTTCTGGTTCTTCTTCTTCCTGTTTGATCTCTGGAAGTTCTGGTTCTTCTTCTTCTTCTTCCTGTTTGATGTCTGGAGGTTCTGGTTCTTCTTCTTCTTCCTGTTTCATCTCTGGAAGTTCTGGTTCTTCTTCTTCCTGTTTGATCTCTGGAAGTTCTGGTTGTTCTTCTTCTTCCTGTTTGATCTCTGGAAGTTCTGGTTCCTCTTCTTCCTGTTTGATCTGTGGAGGTTCTGTTTTTTCTTGTTCCTGTTTGATCTGTGGAGGTTCTAGTTTTTCTTCGTGTTTGATCTCTGGAGGTTCTGGTTCTTGTTCCTCTCTGACCCATGGAGGTTCTGGTTGTCCCTGCTTTAGACAGCAGCTTATTTCCTGGTCAAAGAGCTGCTCCTCTCTACAGTCATGGGGCTGCTGCAGCTCTGTAGAGACAGAAAAATACAACATCAAAGATCAGTGTCAAGACTTCTACAGTTCCATCTTTGAAGAAACAAACGGGGACTGAAGCAGTGGAACGGAACACTTTGGCTCACATTTCAAAAAGTGTACAGTTGTTCAATGACTGCTTGAGGAGCACCTTCAGCTGCTGACTGATTACTTGTTGGATGAAGTTTTTCTCGTGGTGTGTTGACTGACCTTCTGTTCACTGTTTACCACGCTACCTGAGATGGAGGGACGAAGAGACGTCCTGCTTTGAAATGTTCTCAGGAAATGACTCTTCAGAAAACATCAGTGTCCACAACTTCAGTGTTCAGTCCATGAGGGAACAAAAGGCTGTTTCCCACGAGTACCGCCTCAGCTCTACTCCGCACGGCTCGCTTTGGCCTCACTTTGTCGGCCCTGCTCATTTCCCATTATGCACGGTTCGGCCTTAGAGGGGCTGGAGACAAGGTTGTGTCATCAGCAAGGCGACGCAAACCTGAAGTGGCATCAATTGTTATGCGACATTCGTGGGCCGGTGCCGTCTTTTACGTCTTTTACCGCTAAACCTATTCATTTCACCGACAACAGTGGACAGACTTGAGGCGCTCATGTATCTGCTGCTCGGTTTCTGGCATTTCATCAGGCACCGACGAAACGTTGCAAGAAATGGACATTCTCAAATGTCTTCACTGGCGAGGGAGCGGGCGAGGTTGCGAGTTGCGATATCAAGAGCCACTGAATGGCGCCGCCGCATTGAAGAAACCTTGTGTGAGCTCATACTTGACGACCGCAGCAGAAGATGGAGACAGTGTCATCTCATGGTGATTTAACTGCAGTAACGGTGAATCCAATCTGAAACTACATGGTTAGTATAATCGCCATCTGTATTGGCAGTGGACATCGACATGTGTTTTGTGTGTGTTTCGGCCCCTTCCAGCTGCAAAGACGACGTGAGCTGTCGGTCTTGGCTTTCCCATGGTCCTCGCAGTGGTGGGATGTTATCGTTCCGGGGTTCACGAGCGCACAGTGGCTGCAGAACTTCAGGATGTCCAAGGGGACGCTGGACTTCCTCTGCGCCAGACTGCGCCCGGCCATGGAGCGCCAGAACACCACATTCTGCGAGTGTGTGCCTCTGAAGAAGTGAGTGGCCATCACACTGTGGAAGCTCGCCACAGGCTCTGGGTACAGGAGCAGTGGACACCTTTTCAGAGTCACCATCACCACAGTGTGCAGGTGTGTGCAGGACTCTTGGGCTGCAGTCAAGGCACTTTTGATGCCGGACCAAATCTGTCTACCTGATGCTCGGAGGTTCCAGGAAATAGCAGCCTACATGGAAAACAGGTGGGGCCTCCCACTCTGTGTGGGTGCAGTCGATGGCTCCCACATCCCCATCATTGCAACACAGCACTGCCACACTGACTACTTTAACTGCAAAGGCTGGCACTCAATACTCCTGCAGGGTGTCGTTGATGGGAAGGGGCAGTTTTGGCATGTGTTTGCTGGCCTGAAAGGGGAGCTTGCACGATGTTGCTGAGGGTGTCATCATTGTGGGAGTTAGCAAACTGGGGGAACCTTTTTCCTCCTCGCACCAGGGATGCTGGGGGGGATGACTGCAGGATATTACACCCTGGGGGCCTCAGCATACCCTCTGCAGAACTGGCTCATGAAGCCATTCAGTGACACTTGGCGACTGACAGCTGAGCAGCATCTGTTCAACACCAAAGTCAGCAGAGCACGGGTGACTGTGGAGAATGCTTTTAGCAGGCTGAAGGGAAGGTGGCACTGCCTTCTGAAAAGAAATGACTGACATTCGCACGGTGCGGTCTATGGTGCTCACCTGCTGCACGACCTCTGCGAAAGTCATGGAGAGTCTTTTGAGGCATCGTGGGAAGTACCTGCAGGAGCAGGGCAGCCTGCAGTGGCGGTGACAGCGGCTCAGAGTGGCGAGCGAATGGGTGGGAATGTTCACAATGCTCTAATGTCCTTTTTGTCTGCAAACTCTTAAGGCGTCAGTGTTGCGGTGGCAGCCAGCTCACCAGAGGAACCACAAATTTGATGGTCAACATGTTTTAAGGCTGTCCAGCTTGATATGTCGTCACAACACTAGTTTCACTGTCTCATGAAGACTTTTGTCAATGGATGAATAAAATGTGTTTTCTGTGGAATTTCTACGCCTTCTCCCTTTTTTCAAACCAGTTCAACATTGTCAACATACCATGTCGGTGACAACAAATATGCAACTGTCAACCTTCACATGTGCAAAATTCATTGATAGTACAGAGCAATGACTACTTTGCCACGAGCACATTAGCCGATAAATGAGATGGTGAAGCAGAAACGTTTGAAATTTTATTCCAAAGAAAAACACGAGACCAAAAACCAGCAAACATTTAAAAATCTCCTCAATTACTAAAACTGTATGCAGTCACTATGAAAAGCGGCAAACACTAAAATCTGCTAAATTACAAGAACTATATATACAATTAAAAAACATAGTAAAACAAATAATTCCCCCCTGGCGCAAAGTGAACGAGAGGGTTGCATCCCTGCGCCTTCGGGTCGGGGATAGGTGCCTCACTGTTGTCTCGGCTTACGGGCCGAACAGCAGTGCAGAGTACCCGGCCTTCTTGGAGTCCCTGGGAGGGGTGCTGGACAGTGCTCCGACTGGGGACTCCATTGTTCTACTGGGGGACTTCAACGCCCATGTGGGCAGCGACAGTGAGACCTGGACGGGGGTGATTGGATCGCACGGCCTCCCCGATCTGAACCCGAGTGGTGTTCTGTTATTGGACTTCTGTGCTAGTCACAGTTTGTCCATAACGAACACCATGTTCGAGCACAGGGGTGTCCATAAGTGCACTTGGCACCAGGACACCCTAGGTCGGAGGTCGATGATCGACTTTGTTGTCGTGTCATCTGACCTCCAGCCGCGTGTTTTGGACACTCGGGTGAAGAGAGGAGCAGAGCTGTCGACCGATCACCACCTGGTGGTGAGTTGGATTCGCTGGCGGAGGAGGAAACCGGACAGACTTGGCAGACCCAAACGTGTTGTGAGGGTCTGCTGGGAACGTCTGGCGGAACCCTCTGTCAGCATGGCTTTCAACTCCCACCTCCGGGAGAGCTTCTCTCATGTCCCGAGGGAGGCTGGGGACATTGAGTCCGAGTGGACCATGTTCTCCACCTCCATTGTCGAAGCAGCTGCTCGGAGCTGTGGTCGTAAGGTCTCCGGTGCCTGTCGTGGCGGCAACCCCCGAACCCGGTGGTGGACACCGGAAGTAAGGGCTGCCGTCAAGCTGAAGAAGGAGTCCTATCGAGCCTTGCTGGCTCATGGGACTCCCGAAGCAGCTGACGGGTACCGGCAGGCCAAGCGAACTGCAGCCCGAGCAGTTGTGGAGGCAAAAACTCGGGTCTGGGAGGAGTTCGGGGAGGCCATGGTGGAGGACTATCGGTCGGCCTCGAAGAAATTCTGGCAAACCGTCCGGCGCCTCAGGAGGGGAAAGCAGGTCTCCGCCAACACTGTTTACAGTGGAGGTGGGGAGCTGCTGACCTCAACTGGGGATATTGTTGGACGGTGGAAGGAATACTTTGAGGACCTCCTCAATCCCGTCGCCACGTCTTCCGTGGAGGAAGCAGAGGCTGAGGTCTCAGAGGTGGACTCGTCCATCACCCAAGCTGAAGTCACTGAGGTGGTTGGTAGCTCCTCGGTGGCAAGGCACCGGGGGTGGACGAGATTCGGCCTGAGTACCTTAAGTCTCTGGATGTGCAGGGACTGTCTTGGTTGACACATCTCTGCAACATCGCGTGGCTGTCGGGGACGGTGCCTCTGGATTGGCAGACCAGGGTGGTGGTCCCCCTGTTTAAAAAGGGGGACCGGAGGGTGTGCTCCAACTATAGGGGGATTACACTCCTCAGCCTCCCCGGGAAAGTCTATTCCAGGGTACTGGAGAGGAGGATCCGACCGATAGTCGAACCTCGGATCCAGGAGGAACAATGCGGTTTTCGTCCTGGTCGTGGAACAGTGGACCAGCTCTATACCCTCCATAGGGTGCTCGAGGGTTCGTGGGAGTTTGCCCAACCAGTCCACATGTGTTTTGTGGATTTGGAGAAGGCATTCGACCATGTCCCTCGTGGTGTCTTGTGGGGGGTGCTCCGGGAATACGGAGTCCGTGGCCCCTTGTTAAGGGCCGTCCGGTCTTTGTATGACCGGAGTAGGAGTCTGGTCCGCATTGCCGGCAGTAAGTCGGACCTGTTCCCGGTGCATGTTGGACTCCGGCAGGGCTGCCCTTTGTCACCGGTTCTGTTCATAATCTTCATGGACAGAATTTCTAGGTGCAGCCAGGGGCCGGAGGGGGTCCGGTTCGGGAACCACAGGATTTCATCTCTGCTTTTTGCAGATGATGTTGTCCTGTTGGCTTCATCGAACCCGGACCTACAGCATGCACTGGGGCGGTTCGCAGTCGAGTGTGAAGCAGCAGGGATGAGGATCAGCACCTCCAAATCCGAGGCCATGGTCCTCGACCGGAGGAAGGTGGCTTGCCCCCTCCAGGTTGGTGGAGAGACCCTAGCCCAAGTGGAGGAGTTCAAGTATCTTGGGGTCTTGTTCACGAGTCGGGGACGGATGGAGCGTGAGATTGACAGGCGGATCGGTGCAGCGGCTCCAGTGATGCAGTCGTTGTATCGGTCCGTCGTGGTGAAGAAGGAGCTGAGCCGAAAGGCGAAGCTCTCGATTTACCGGTCAATCTACGTTCCCACCCTCACCTATGGTCATGAGATTTGGGTCATGACCGAAAGGACAAGATCCCGGATACAAGCGGCCGAAATGAGCTTCCTCCGTAGGGTGGCTGGGCACTCCCTTAGAGATAGGGTGAGGACATCAGTCACCAGGGAGGAGCTCGGAGTAGAGCCGCTACTCCTCCACATCGAGAGGAACCAGCTGAGGTGGCTCGGACATCTGTTTAGGATGCCTCCTGGACGCCTCCCTAGGGAGGTGTTCCGGGCATGTCCCACTGGGAGGAGACCCCGGGGAAGACCCAGGACACGCTAGAGAGACTATGTCTCTCGGCTGGCCTGGGAACGCCTTGGGATCCTCCCAGAGGAGCTGGAGGAAGAGTCTGGGGACAGGGAAGTCTGGGCATCCCTGCTGAGACTGCTGCCCCCTCGACCCGGCCCCGGATAAGCGGTAGAAAATGGATGGATGGATGGATGGCAAAGACTATGTGAAATACAAAAGGAATATATAGACGTTTAAGGTATACTGTAGGATCCTTAGAACCAATCAGAATTGTATGGTTCAAATCCGTGATTCGGCAGTCTTAATGCCAATCAATGTGGGAACGCGTTTGCGTGATGACATATGTCGAGTCGCCGCCTCTGCTGCTCTGGTTTCGAGCCGCCATGCGCAGAGCATTGTTTAGGAAGTGACATGCAGCGGGAGTGACCAAAGCACCTCATTCAGAAGCGGCTTGCTCCTCCCGGCATGTCCGAAGATGGCTAGCCACAAAGAAAGAACATTGTTTGAGATGGCAGAGGATAGAAGAAAGGCCGTAGAAAAGAAGGCAGAACGCGTGTTTTACTGGGAGATTCCTTTACGAGGTGGCGGACATTCAAAGCACAAAGGGATTTAGGACTGATCACGAGGTGGGGAAGTTTCTGATGGACAGGTAACATGCTTATTATCTGCTATTATATGCTTATTATATTAGCTCGTTGTCCAGCTGCCGTCTCTGCAAATCCAACTTCTCACAGCGCAGTGCCGCCTCCTGGTCACATGCTGCCCTGTACTCCCCAAGTACGGACTCTAGATGGCGCTCCCTCTGAGCCATCGCGGTTTCCTCCATCGAGTTCAGCAGGTCCAGCACCGCCGTGTGTCGTGGGACACCCGGTTCCTCTTGCCTAGACACAAGCGGAAGAAGGATAATAGGAAACAGAAACTTTATTAGTGGGAAAAGAATGTGAAGCTGGTGGCCATTTCTCACAGCTGTGGGAAACAAATGCAGTAGTGTGAGCGCATGTGCGT
The DNA here is from genome assembly GCF_902148845.1 of Salarias fasciatus. Lineage (NCBI taxonomy): Eukaryota > Metazoa > Chordata > Actinopteri > Blenniiformes > Blenniidae > Salarias > Salarias fasciatus. The sequence continues at coordinate 26,353,193 of NC_043755.1, forward strand.
CAGTGTGTGTATACAGGTTTGGTTGTCGGTGGGTTTTCCTGTTATTTTATTACTTGTAGTATGTTCATATTTTGTGCACACATTGTATATATCTGTATGTGCGGCTGTGTATATGTCTGGGTATATGTGTGTATATGTATGCATAAAGGATGTGTATATGTGGTTATGCGTATATTTATACATGTTATAAGGGTGTGTACATGTAGATGTTTTCTGTTTATTATTGTATGCTGATGCAATAAGAAAATTCCCCAGTTTTTGGGAATAAGAAAGTAAATATATCTATCTACCTATTATATGCTGTTTCTGTTTCTCATTTTTGTTATGTATTTTGCATTGTATTTTAACCTGAAATGCAAATACAGCCCGACCGATTCATTGGCCGGCCGATATTATCAGCCGATATGAGCCCTTTTCAAAATATTCATCATCGGCCGGGTTTTTGCCGATAGAACGCCGATATATTCTTAATTTCTCATAAAATAGTCAATGGTGTGTGAAGTGTTGGGAGTCATGCAGAATAATGTCCTTGTAGGGGTGGGTGATATGGCCTAAAATTTATATCACGGTATAATTTGAAACTTACGCGGTAGAAGGTATATATCATGGTATAATTTGATATATACATTTCAGCATACCAGTCTTTTAATGGTTAGCATAGCACATGGTGAAAGCATGGAAGCAGAAAGTAGTTTTTAAACTATTAAACAACATAAGTCAAGTTACTTTGAATCCAAACCATGTCCAGATTACAGATCAGGGTCGGCAACTTGATTTGGCGTTGAGTCAATTTTTTTTTTGACTGATCCCCTTTCGTCAGTGGCTAACAGCTGAGCTAACAGCTGACTGAGGCACCTGTAGTGTCTATCAGCAAGCTACTTTTACGAAGTGTCCCTGAAGGCAGCGGGAGCTGCACAGCTCAGTTTGTTCACTAACGCAGAGGGTTTCAAGGTGTTTCACAGGTAATGAAGGAGGTTTAGGAGGAGCTGGATGCTCACAGGTTGATGGACGGTGTTACTGCCTCCGTGAAGCAGCTGCTTCAGATTTTCAAAATCATCTGGCGGGCCAGATATTATTGTTCGGCCGGTGGACCGCGAGTTACAGATCGCTGTTATAGATGTTGCACCAATCTTTTTCACGAGCTCTTCCTCTGTCTGTTCACCGCTCGCCACCATCGCTGTTGTTGTGTACTTCTTCACCAGGGAACCAGGCATCTAAAAAGCTGCATTACTGCCACCTAGAGGATGTAATGTGCTATCGCAGTTGGGCGGTATGACCAAAATCCCTACCGTGGGCCAAATTTATATTGCATACTTTATATCGTTTATACCACCCACCCCTATGTCCTTGCACCGTTTGTCCACCAGAGGGAGCACAGACTCCTTTCATATCCTTAGTCCTCACTGCTGTTTTCTCAGTAGTAAGAGAAGGTAGGAATAAACTACAATCTGGAAACATTGAAAACATTACTTTTGCCTTACCTAGAGTACGTGCATGTTTATTGTTGATGCCCCGTTTTCCCAGTGAATTAAGAATGTGAGTACTATTCAGGTCTGTGTACCCAGCAGTGAGTTTTCTCTGTCAGCTGTGATCTGTGTGCTTTTCCATGCCATGCCGTGCCGTGCCGGCCTTCCTCATTTGGGAGGATGATGTTTGTTCATTCCTGTCGCTGCTAAGTTGTCCACGTGTAGTCATTCATTAGTTTGAATGAGTGTTTTTTTTCCTGAATGATTATCCGATGGAGTGTCGGAGTTTGCACTGGCGGGAGCGCTCGTTTCTGCCCCTGCACGTTCCAGGTGGGCGGTGTTAGTCTATCTTTTCCGTAAATCCTGTATTACATTTTAAAAGCCCGTCTCCTTTAATGACCGGCTGCGTCTTTGAAGACCGCTCATAAAAGCCGCCTCCCAATATAAGCCTGGTTTTTATTTTGTCTTTTCTTTTTTCTGTGAAGCACTACGGCGCTGTACTGACAGCAGTCTGTGCTACAGCGCCAGTCCTCCTGGTATGGCAACTGTGTGTATTACACGCGCCCGGTAAAAATGGCGGAGGGAAAGAAAACATTAAACTCGATGTTGAGATTTAATTTTTTAATGGCAGAAATTACTACAACGTGACACAGACTGTAACAGCATCTCACTGTGTGTGTTGTTATGCAGTAATATTAGTGTCAGACTATTTGTGACCATTATATAATGAAAATGCAGCTCTGTCAAAGACAACATGTTTTTGTACTTGAAAATTCCTCTCTGTTGTCAAGTTAAACAAATACTAAAGGCCAAAATATTGTAAAACAGTAAAATATTCTGCCTGCAATTCATGTTTTTGTTGTTGCAAGTGTTAAGGGACTAAAACAGAAGCTATTTTATTCATTAAATAATTTGTAAATTAATCGGTTGATATATCGGATATCGGAATTATTTTCTGTCAAATATCGGCATCGGCCTCAAAAAAGCCATATCAGTCGGGCCCTAAATTATGCATTAAGTGTGACCGGTTGATTTGTAGATTGATAGTGAGTGCACAGAGGTGAATGATGCGGCTGAGTTTACTCACTGCTGGTCTGATGCCCGTTGCGACTCGGTGGCTCCGAGTCAGCCTCTGATGCCGCCGCTGTTGCACCAGATAGGTCCGTGCCGCCATCCGGGTCCACTTCGATCAGTGAAACATCAGGTGCAGCGCTGGGTTCATGAAGGGACAGACAAACAAAATGTTAGGACAGGATTCATGCTCGTGCATGAATACACACTTTACAAACCATGCACTCCATGCTGCACTAAAACATTTGCGCATAGATTGCTGTTGCTGTTACACAATGCAATTTATGTTGTGCCTTAGAAGTCTTATGTCTGTCATTGTTGGATCTATTAATTTTAGGCAAAATTTTTTGTGTATTTTGTAACCTTCCATCAGTTGAACCACCCCCCCTTGTGTCTTCCTTTGCGCCTCTGTGCTGAATCTCTACAGCAGGGGTCGTCAGCTGGATTTGGCAGTTGGCCAATTTTTTTGTTTGGGCACTTCAGTGCGGGGGGGGGGCATTGAAGATAATGTTTTTATTCAAATCTAAACACTGAACGTTACAACAATGTCAGAAATTTCATGGTCTAAAGAAGTACCTTGTGTTAGTCACAGAATGCTGCTAATGACTTCAGTGTCTACTGCTTCACTCTGTGGAGTAAAAAAAAAAAAAAAAAGCAAAAATTCAGCTTATTAATAACACTAATAAGCTGAATTATGAGATACCTGACAACAGCAGCCTGGAGTTACTGTGGCTGCTGTCTTTAATCACCAACTTGTTAAACAAACTGTCTTTAAAGACAGGAATGTGTGTGAAATGTGGAAAGTACATTAAAAATAATAATTATAATTCTGTATTTCTAACAATTTAGGACAATTTCAATATTGTGAACGATCGCTTTTCCTTAGAAACGAACATATAGCAGCGTCGACTGTGAATATTTACAAAGGTTTGACAAGACCTCTGATCTTAAAGGAGCCTGATTGTGACTGTGGAACCTGAACGCCTCACAGCTGAGCGACCATGCCTGCTGCATGATCAGCTCCTGAGAGCAACACGATGATCACTGTACAAGATGACGATAAAACAACAACAGAACAGTAAACAGCCACGCTAAACCAGAAATTAAACCTACCGGAACAATGTTTCCCTCGTCTCCAAGCGGCCACTACGCCGCTCAGATCCTTCCTCTCAGAACTGAACTGTTCATCAACAACAACCTTTCCCATTCTGTCCCAGACGCTTGGCGTTTAAATCTTCTTTCCACCGTCTCAGAAGTTGAGATCGCTTCCCGCCGACTGATGTTGGGAGCATGAACGAATAGTCAAAGCGAGCTACTTCGTCGGTGGCTAAGAGCTAAGCTATCTTTTCTTAAAAATGTGGATCTGTTCACCGGACGCTAAAGCGGACATGCGGACTCCATTGAGCCCCCAGTAAAGAAAGTTTTACCCCATCTTGCTGGTATTACATGTTACTGCTATGGCATTTTTTCTATGCAAAAATCACTTGCACAACATTACATGAATCGCAGGGAAACTCTTCCTTCTTGACGTCTATAAACAAGTACATGCGCAAAAAAAGAGGAAAACAATGGCTGTAATTGAAAGCCAAGGTAACACTTTATTTGAAGCGCCCCTGTATAACACATTATAAGTACATTATAGCACTGTATAACTACAGTTGTAAACACTCATAAATGATCACAATGCTTTATAACATCAGGACCGAACCCTAATCCTACGCTGTATAGTGGGTTATAAAGCACTGTGATCATTTATGAGTGTTTATAACTACATATATTGTGTTATACCGGGCGCTTCAAGTAAAGTGTTACCAAAGATAATAACTAGCTCTAGCTGGGTCCGCAACGTTATTTACAATTTTCCCTATTCTTGTGTCTGTTTACCACAAATCTAGGAGTTTTGAGACTCACCATTTTCCACTGAGGCCTCCTGTGGGTTCACAAAGGACTCCGCGCCAACCTCCCTCATGTTGCTTGCGGATCGATGACAGTAAATAGCCTCCATGTCGGCAGTCACCGCCCTGAGGAATCGGCGTAAAGAGGAAAGCACGCTGTGTTTTCACCGGTGTTTCGGATCCCGGACTGCGCACCCCCATGCACATTCCTGGGGCAGGGAAAAGGCAGTCCCAGCGCTAAGTGGCGGCCATGAGCGCTGGGGATACTAACAAGCTGCTGTTTGTTAAAGACACTGTGTTCGGGAGGCGTTTCCTCGTGGACACTGGTACGCAGTGGAGCATTCTCCTGGCTTCCAACACCAGCGGTGAGCACGGCCCACAGCTGGATGCCGCCAATGGAACTCCGATCCACACATTCGGCACCAGATTCGTGACTGTGTGTTTTGACGGTCGACAGTTTCGTTGGGACTTTTATTGGCTGCTGTATCTGTGCCGATCCTTGGGGCTGATTTCCTGTGCTCGCATGGTTTATTGGTGGACATGGTGAACCACCGCCTGGTGGACGTGCTCTCCTTTTCCACGTATCCATGCACTTTGGGAAAGGGGGGTCATTGTCCCTCGCCAGCATTCTGTCCACTGGGGATGTATGGCAGAGTTCCCCGATCTGACTGTCCCCACTTTCTCAGCTTCTCTCATTAAACACGGTGTGGAACATTACATTGCCACGGTCAGGCCGCCGGTTCTTGCGCGCCCTCGCCGCCTGGATGCAGTGAACCTGGTGATCACCTCGGAGGAGTTTGCTACTATGGAGAGGCTGGGGATTGTGCAGTGCTCTGACAGCGTATGGGCCTCACCTCGGGCTGGGCGGTATGACGGTATAACCCCGTGTGTCGGTGTAAAGGTGTATACTTGTTGAAATGTTGCCGTACCGTTTATACCGGAGAGAGAGCAGACGTCTGCAGCTCTCTGAGTCAGTGGACAGTCGTCTGCACTCGCTAACAGGACAGCTGGAGCGCAGTTGTTTGTTTGTGCATTTTCACAGCGTGACCTGACGTCTTGCGGGGTTTGTTCGCTGCGTTTCATTGGTCAGGTAAGCACAGGGTGCGCTCGCAAACAACACCAGCGTATCCAGGAGAGGTGGAGCCAGAATGGCGGACGCAGAGACTAGTGGCTCCAGGAGTGACACTAAAAACTCAGGTCTTTTTTTCGTCCATGTTGTGATTTTTTAAAAATAATTTAAGTTCTATAAACCGGAGTTTAAAAAATAAAAGAGGAAAATGAGCAAATGTGACAGTTTGGTTATTTTTTAAGCAATTATTTGAATTTACAGGGGAAAAATACATACGGTGATATACACCGTCACCGTGATATAAAATTTCTGATACCATGATATAACATTTTGTTCATACCGCCCAACCCTAGCCTCACCCCTGCACATGGTACCGAAGTCAGATGGCAGATGGAGGCCGTGTGGTGATTTTCAGCACCTTAATCATTCCCATGACAACGATGCACTGATAGCTACGCAAACCGGCAGTCACACGCCCTCTTTCTGATATAGTTTAACTGCTGCTACGGATAAAAAATGCACGGAAACAATTGCTCAGTCCTCCTTTAGTGAAAAACGGTGCATCATTTTGTAGAACATGTCACAACTTCTTGTGATGCCGTCTCGCCGTCTGACACACTTTTTTTTTAACTCGCAGAGAGAGGCTGCGCTTCAGGGGCCCCTCTTCTGCTGTGGTGTCTGTGTAAAATAACTGATTACTGATTATTGATGAATAACTAATTGAACACTCAAACAGCACACCGAGTGGCATGAAGGGAAAATGCATAAAAACAAAAACAGCATCCTATCACAGAATGTTCTTAACTATTAAAGATGAACTGAAATATCAATAACTAGGGATGCACATTTTATATTTTTTTTATGACCGATAACCGACGCACTTTAACCGGTTAATAACCGTTAACCGATAAGATTTAAGGCCCGTCCATGCTTCACATGTCTGCGTGGGTAAGCATTGCGCATTGGTCTGCGCGGACCGATCCGCGGACGTCCGCGCAGCGGCCAGCTGACCGCGTTGCGCGCAGGTGGCGCCACATGCGCCAGAGCGCCACAGCAAACAAAACATGACGGTAAAAGTGAAGGCAGACGGAGCTCTAGTCTGATCGCTCCACACACCAGAGAGTGAAAATCTCGTGGATGGAGACAGCAGACTGATTGGAGGGAGAAGGTCTGCCGACAGAATCGCTCCGGCGCTCTGGTGGAGCAGAGCGCCTCCTCTGATATTGGAGAGCACAGAAAAAAACGCCTTCAGATGCTAACGCTATGAGAAAAGCTTTCTGTGGTCCCAAGAGAGAAGCTTCAGAGAGACTGATAGAAGGGTGAGTGAATACGTCACTGAAAGACGGAAAGACGGGATGCCCACCGCCAGAGCCTGATTCAGCGAAAGGCAGTGGAAAGTTATTTACATCATTTATGCAGTTTGGACCCCTTGAGGCTTCTTATTTTTTTATTTTATATCTCGTGAAATGTTATCTCAGTAGTGAGTTTTTGAGTTTATAATAATTGTATAATGAAAAGTTGTTCAGCATTTTTTTTTTTTTTTCACAAAATGATCTTTGAAAAATAGGGGTCGTGTTATAATCGGAGTCGTCTTATATTCGGGCCAATACGGTAGTTATAATCTAATGCCGTTATTACCAACACTGCTGTTTCTGTGATATTTGGCTATTTTTTTTTCATTCTGAAACATGAACATTTATCTTCATTGTGCGTTTCTACAGCACATTGTTTTTGTTTTTTTCTGGAAGTGCATTGTGCATGTATACCGTATTGGCCCGAATATAAGACGACTCCGATTATAACACGACCCCTATTTTTCAAAGATCATTTTGTGAAAAAAAAAAAAAAATGCTGAAGACAGTAAGGTCACTTCATAAAACAACTTTTCATTATACAATTATTATAAACTCAAAAACTCACAACTGAGATAACATTTCACGAGATACAAAATGAAAAAAAAAGAAGCCTCAAGGGGTCAAAACTGCATAAATGATGTAAATAACTTCCCAGTGCCTTCAGCTGAATCAGGCTCTGGTGGTGGACATCCCGTCTTTCCATTTTTCAGTGACGTATTCTCTCATCCTTCTATCAGTCTCTCTGAAGCGTCGCTCTCAGGACCACGGAAAGCTTTTCTCATAGTGTTAGCATCTGTAGGCGTTTTTTCTGTGCTCTCCAATAAGAACGAGGCTCTGCTCCACCAGATCTCCTGGCGGCTTGGCAGTAGTTTGATGACTCTGAGTTGATCACCATCCGTTTAAAGTTGGTATCATAACTTCTCCTCTGTTGTTTGCTCAGTTGTCCAGCGTTCAGCCCCTTTGTTCCAGATGATCCGCCATTTTTCATCAGATCATTTGATCTCATTTCATCGCTCCACTCGCTCTCTGGTCAGTGATACTTTGGCTCCATCTAGCGGCGCGGATGCGTATTGACCATCTACCGTAAGTCCGCGATTATAACACGACCCCACTTTTGAGGATGCAATTTCTGGAAAAAAACATCGTCTTATATTCGGGCCAATACGCTAATTGTTTACATAAAAAGGGGATTTTTTTTTTTTTTTGTTTTCCTGTGCTATACTTGGCTATTTTTGTATTGATATGCATATGGTGTTATGCATCTGTGTGCATTTCATATTTCATTCATTGTCTTTAACAGAAGTTCTTAGGTGCTGAGTGAAAGCTCGTTAATTTGTCCAACTTGATGCTGAATAACAGATTATACCACAATGTCTATATTTGCTTTAAGCCACTATTTTTTGCAGGTTGTTGTTGAATAAAATAAATAGGCATTGAAAAAATACTTTGGTGTTTGGGTTGGTGCACAATGGATAATATTCCATGGCTAGTTAGTAGTTAGATTCAGTGATGTGGAGCAGATGAACTGAAATGGTCGATTTATTTACAGTCTGTAACATAACATCAGTACAGACTGAAATCAGGGCTTCAGGGGAGTTCAGTCAGTCAACCTTGATTTATTGAGAGCACTGGAAACACATTTAAAGTAACTAAAAAGTTACTTTTTCAGTAACACATTACTTTTTGGTTTAAGTAACTGAGTTACTTTTTTCATGAAGTAACTTAACTGTAACTAGTTACTATTTCTCAGTAACTAGCACAACACTGTTCATCAGTCAGCTCAGACTGAGCCTCAATAAAAACCTTCTTCAGCGTTTCCTCTGCTTCTGATCCAGATGTTGTTTCATCCTGCAGCTTTCTGCTTTAAAGTCACTTTGAAGCAGAAGAAACAGCTGCAGCCTCATTTCTGTCTGCTGGCTTCTAGAGAACAGGATCCATCCTCCAGCTGCACGTTCAGGAGCTGATCCTGTGTCACGTGGAACGTTTGTTACATGTTCCTGGGGGGACCCGATTGAGTGTGGCACTCACTGAGACTGAGGCAGGCTGCCGCAATATGCATGTGCTTGATGTAATAAAGTTACAACTGAGAAATTACAGTTGCTCGTCCATTGTGCGCATATAAGGAGAAGAAACAGAAGGAACCAGATGCGGACTTTTCTCTACCTGTTGTGGGGAAGTCCCTCTGAGCTCCCCCGCTGACTCCCAGCAGTCTGTCCTGGACATCCAGCTCCTCCTTACACGGAACCATCCTTTCTTCCAACGCAGTGAAGATTTCTGCAGCAGCAGCTTTTATCCTCTCAGTAATGAACTCTCTGAAAACCTGAACAGAAGTCCGAGTCGCTGAAGAACATGAAATGTTTCCTCTCACGGAAAAATACAGCCGTGACTTGGAGGCGGACTCTTCTTCTTCTCGTGGTTTTCATCCGGAGGCTCACAAACAGCGCTCCGCTTCACACTGACTCCTGCTGGACACAGGGGGAACTGCAGGCCGCTCCTCAGTTTGGAAAGAAAAGAGTTTGGTTATTTGTTTGTTTGTTTGTTTGTTTGTTTGTTTTTTATCAAGATAATCATAAAGGACTCACCAAATAGAAGGAGACAGGAACCGTTGAAACAGAAAGGTCAGTCGCAGAAACTATAATCACAAAATGATTCAGGCAGAATGGATTCAGGCTAAACTCTGATGATGAATGAAGACTAGTGTCCAAACTGTTTTGAGGACAAGAGGATCTGAAGTGTAATGTTTAACAGTTTGTCACCTCCGTTATATTTCCCTGTCAGCTGCGCTCTCTTCTTTAGTTTGGTCCAGAGACCTGGTGGAACTTCTCAGATAACTACAGATTGGAAGCATTGTTCAATTAATGTTTTGTTTCCTGCTCCTGGCAGAGTTTGTCAGCAGCCTCTCTGCTGGTCCTTTGTGCAAACAGTTTGCTCTGCGCCCCTCCCCCAGGCGTGAGGGAAGCTGTTTAAACTCGGGGGCGGCACCTGAATGAATGGAGGAGTGACGTCATTGCATTTCTTCCTGCGCATCTCCACTCAGACAGTGGCGGTCCTGGTTTTATGACGACCGCAACCCGTGCCCGCCCCCCCGCCCCCATTGTAACACAATATGAAAATTAATAAATATTTTTAAAAGAAATCTTTTGAGTTTGGCCAATATACAACTGTGTTGCTGCTTATTACATTCATTCATTCATTCATTAATGCTCCTGCGTTGGGCTGGTGTCCCGTCCCGTTGCGTAGAGCCGACCAGAGAAACCAGGTTTTTCCAGTACAGGCGATCTTGTGCCAGCAGCCGGACTGCTTATTACAGGGTAAAAAAATTATTTTCTGGAGATTTCACATTTGTCGATAATCCGTGTCTCATACAAACACTGCCTGATAGCCGAGCGGATTAAACGGGGGATTATTTGTTCCACGCATGCGCGCCCCCCCGAATGTCGGGGGGGCGCGCATGCGTGGAATGTTTTTTTTTTTCCTGTGACGGAGGTGTACTGGATCTGCCCATATAAGTCCCAGAACACAGGCAGATCAAAATCAAGAGGTGCCAGATCCCTGTTCCGGCAGGATCTGGCACAAATTAACCCTTGCCTGTCAGGTGTCCGGGTGCACCTCTGACTTGCTCATCTCTTCCTCTTTTATTTTGACACCCACCTGCCTCTCCATCAGGACACACCTGTCCTTCCTGTCAGTCCTCCCTGTGTGTCTCATTATGTCAGTCAGCTCGCCTCTGTCTTCCCTCCCCAGTCTATTTCAACCCCTTCCCCTCATGTTGCTGTTGCCAGGCCGTCACCGTACCTTCATCTCGTGACATCTCTTGCGTTTTGGACCGTTCTTTGGACTTGGTTCAGGATTACCCTCTGAATGCTTTTGACATTAGTGTTTAGATAAACTCTTTGAACTATTGTACTCTTGAGTTTGCTCTGGGAGGGTATCAGACCCAATCCACACTCACACTTTCAGCATCTTCTCTCCGAACTAATAAAAAAAAAGACACCTTCCTTAGTTTGTCTGCATGCCCAAAGTCAATTTAGATTTGGAGAACTGAAACATTTTTCTAAAACAACACAAATCCTTTGTCTCTCTGTCTTTTGTCACTCTCCCTCCCAAAGCTGAGCTTCGTTTGGCACAGCCTTTTCACTGTCAGTGCAGCAAACCAAGGATCAATGTGGATTTAAAAAGCTCCAGGTGAAACTGTTTTTGAAAACCTCTCAGTCTGAATGAATGGATGGAAACACCAACTCTTGAAACAGAAACCTCACCAGCCTGTGACAGCAGACACTTTGAGAATCATCAGTGTCAAAGTTTGGAACTCTATTAAGAATGGAAAGCCGACTCTCCGAAAATCAGTCCTGAAGAATTTGACAAATTTTATGAGTCTCTGACTTTCTCATTGAAATTGGTTTTCCTGTTGACAGCACTTTTAACACATTACATCAAATTTCACCAGCGGGGATGAAACTATCTTAACGCTGATTATGACTAATCTCCTGGCAGAATGAGTTGATTTCAGGAAAGGATAAAATGTAAAGGTAGGTGATGTCATGTGATGTGATGTGAAGTGAGCCTTCATTAGAATGCTTAAAACAAAAAAAAGTTAAATTATGTCTCAGTTATGTTAACAAAAAAAAAGAAACTAAAAAAAAAACATCAGATTTATGTGAACAATTTTATTGTCATTTCTGAAAAATTCACATTTTACACAAAAAACTCTTAAACAGTCTGAACAGGGTTAAACTGGTGATGTTTAATGATTTTGAGCGACAAATGAACTTCCTCAATGGCCCCCTATAATCGGATTGTAGGTGAAGCAGATTGTAAATGTGTCATACAAACGCCCGAGTGGATCTGCTTCACTCGGAGTGGATTGTATTTTGGATCTGATTGTACGTGGTAATCTATGACGATCTATAATCTGTGCCGTGTCTCATACAAACACTGTCTGACAGCGGAACTGAATAAATGGGGGATTATTTGTTCCACGCATGCACTCCCTCGTACATAGTGGAGTGATGATGTGTGCAGTAAACGGGAAGGAGGACAGTCAAAAACAAGAAGGAGAACTGGACGGTGGTTGTGAAACAACATTTACAAATGTAACTACGGTTCTATGAATCCCTACTGACCGCCAGAGGCGGTGCTGCGTACATGACGACATTTACAACCAACCTGCACAACCAACCTCAATCACCGGTCAGCAAGCCGGCCGAGGCACATCCAGGAGAGGGACGGCTGCCCTCGCACCAGCAAAATCAACTGAACAGTGATGCAGTAAGCGAAAGGGGGCGTAAGACGCCTGCACAGGAAACGCAGAACACCAGGCCGTCCAGGAAGGGAAGCTCGACGGCTCCCTCCACCTTCTGCCACACCACGCCAAACATGACTGCCAGAGTCCAACCCCCCAAACCCTCTGGGGGTGGGGGGAGAGATTGGGGGCTGAGAGGTGGGCAACCGCCCCAAAAGAGAGGCCTCCTGGCCACCCTCAGCAGCAGAAGACACCTGTGCCAGCCCAGTAGTCCACCGCACATAGGGCATGTAGCCACAATCGATGCACGGGTTGTCCGACAGCACCTCCCTGAGGTGAACAGGACCAAGGCAACTAGGACAGTCTGTGGCTCCTGTAGGGGGGCTCCACAGGTAACGGTGAGAGCCACCACGTCCTGTCTGCGGAGGTTGAGGGAAGGGCCGTACGCTGCCTGCACAACCAAACCAGACACCATCCACAAGCAGCATAGAGAGCAGCCACCAGGCGGCTCTCTCTCACCTCTTGCCTGACCACAGTGCCACGTGCATGCAGCAGGCCAGAGTAAGGGCAGCACAGAAGCCGAGGGAAGGAGGCTGCACAGCAACCGCAGCTGAGCCCGTCGGACGAACGGGCGCCCGAGGTAGGAGATGCTAGTGCGGTAAGCTGAGGGAAGGTGGCATACGCCAGCTGCACGGCAAACACAGAGTGCAAGCGAGCTGTCGGGCAGCACTGCAATGAAAAAAACAGTCGACCGGGTCCACCTGCTCCCCACTGCCCGCAATGGTGCCACATGTCAGAGTGCCAGGTGCGGTGGTGCGGTGAGGAGAGGGAAGGGGTGTACGCCATTTATACGGCAAACCAGATGGGTGCAGGGGTAAGTCAGTGCCCTGCCACTCCGGTCACATACCGAGCACGGGGTCGAGAGGAATGGCAGGGCAGCAGGGCAGAAACGCCGGGCACACAGCAATGCCAAACAGCACCAAAAAAGGAGACACTAGGCCGCAGCTCAGGTAGGAACCGGAGCAGCGCCCGTCACGGCGGGCACACATGACAGGTGGAACGATAGTAGTGCAGTAAGCTGAGGAAAGGGGCGCATGCCACCTTGACAGCAGACGCTCGACAATCAAGCCCGTGGGTACCAGCTGGGGCCATGCTCATAAAAGGGGACCGCTTCTCCATGGTGCCCTCCTTGTCGTGCCCTCCCCCAGAGGCCCTCCCCTCCAGGAAGTTGGGGGTGGGGGGGGGGGGGGGGGGGGGAATCGCAACAGGATAGGAAAAATGAATTGGCACACATACGCTGATCGCTGGACTGAGCACATCCAGGAAGGACCTTCCGGTTGTCGTAGCAACGTCACCTGCCGGAAGCGGCGGGTGCACGCAACAGGTCAGGTTGGGCAGCCCACTGCTGGCAGAAATGTTTCAAGTAGCAACATTCTGCACAAGAACAATGGCATCCTCGCAACGCATGCAGTCCCCACAGGAATGGCGACACCACAATACACAAAGACGTGTATGTATGCATCCCATATAGAGCTGGTGAACAGTAGGCTGGGGGGGGGGGCAGCCCCGGGGCAGCCCCTCCCCTGCCCTCCCCTGCATGCATGCAATGCACCACCCACGATCCCACGGGGGGGCGGGGCAAGCAGCCAGCCTCAGAAAACACTGATACGCACCTGGCCCACATGCAACACAGAGGCTAGAAGCAAGCTACGAGGGGGAGGAGGAGGAGTGTGGCGGCTCCCCCACCCGTCTGCCAGCTGCCACCCGCCGGAGCAGGGGAACGCATAATAGCCCAGACGCACGCAACAGCCAGAGTAGGAGAAGGCCACATTGCTGCTTCACTACCTGAAGCTGGGCAGGTCACAAGTAACCCTGACCACGCCACAACGACCAAGGTCGTCATGCAACACACCCAGGGAGAGCGAGCCACTACCGCCCATCACTCATGAAGAGTAGTAGATTCAGCATCCTCACCGTCTGCCCGGAGGTTATGAATGAATCTCTCACCGCAGGCGACACTGCCTCAGCATCGCCGAATAGGTGAACGGGACCGCAACACATCACAGCCTTTGGAGGGCATCAGCAGCTCCGACCTACACGGTCACAAGGCTCCCAGCGACGGTGCGTCATGATGCCGCACAGGTATGTCCCTTAAGGTGTATGCGAACTGAACACGAGAATAAAAACGGAGCCGAACCTGGGTAAGACCTGAACTTATAAGCAGTTCCTGGGTCACCCAGGGATCAAGAGTGAAGTTGTTGGTATACATACTCGATCTGCACATGCGCGAAGGGATCATTACAGTGCTTTCAGCAACGCCTCTTATGGTCAGTAGGGATGAAACAGAACACGTTTTTAACTAGAATTTGGCACTCAGAGAGCGCAGACCTCCGCCGCAGCTCAAATCATTCACCAACAACAATAAGAACACCATATACACTAAAAAACATTTTATTTCTCCCCAACACAAACAATGTCTGGGAGAAAGCTGTTTGTTGCATGTTCATATCTCGATGTGTTGCCTCACAGTAACTGACACTCCGGAATCCCCCTATTTTTGTCTGTTCTGGATCCTGGTATCCAGAATACTTCCGTGATCTGGATCAGCAGCTGATATCTTTTACAGTCATTGAATGAATGAATGAATGAATGAATGAATGAATGAATGAATTTATTTTTCGAACTTGTAAAAACGTATGCAGCTAATTTGTACATACAAAAGAAAAAATGATTAAAAAAAAAGTTAATACAAATCAAAGAAAACAAAAGAAAACATCAACATAGTTCGAAAAAAGGAGTAGGAGGAAGTAAAGACTTTTTTTTTTAAAGATTCCTACCCCTTTTTAAGTTTTAAAGTCATACTTCAAAGAACATCCTGTAATATATGACATAATATGACCAAATATAATATGCATAACCGTGCAGATAACCTTATAAATACACAAAATATGCCCCCACATACCACAGAGTCATCCCCATAATTATATACTATACATTAACATAACTACAGTATAACAACAATATATCACTTTACACCACATGCATAACACAAAACACAATTTTTATTTTTATTTTTTTTTCCCCCAATCATCCACAGTTACTGGCTTCCTCTTCCATATACTTATTATGAAATATTTCTTTGTACCTTTTTTTAAACAAATTTATGTTGATACTTTGTTTTATTTCTGTCTCCAAATTGTTCCACAGAGCCACCCCACAGCTTGACATGCACATACTTTTCAGAATGGCTCGAACTTACACTGTAATTTTTTGCTAAGCCCCCTTGTCATTTATTGTTGAGTTATGCCCAACTATGTCAAAGACTGCCCTATCTCTCAACGACAAAGAATCCTTTAAAACAATTCCTGGATCCAGACAGTGATCCGGATCATCACCAAAATTTAATGGATTCTAAGTTAGCCCAAGACCCACCTTTCCACAAAGTTTCATTGCAATCCGTCCATTACTTTTTCCGTAATGTTGCTAACAAACCAACCAACCAACCAACAAACCGACGTGATTACATAACCGACGTCACAACTTAACATGGGCACCAGTTAATTCATAACATTGGCAGAGCTGATCCCCGGTGCTTTACTCCAGGATGTGCCGGCGGGGCGGGACTCTGGTTGGGGGAGGAGCTCTCTGAGCAACATACCATGGAGATGAAGGAAGATTTTTTGAGCAGATAAAAACACTCTGCTCCGTGCTGAAGACAGCTGGCTGCAAAGCTAAAGACCTGAAAGTTCAGCAAGAGATTTTGTGCGCATGTCATAGGACGAAGTATAATCCGCTTCACCAAGGACCCTTGTAAATGAGGATTGATCGTGGATCGCTTTGTACGCCGTACATGTTTACAACTACTAGATTGTTTTCATGGGAATTGAAAAAACACGCTTGTAAACTGGGCCAATGAGATCTTCAATCATCTTTAATCACCTCATCTCCAAATGAATTTTCATGTGGTTCAGCAAAGAACAACGATGACCGAAACTTTTCCCACATGTTTCACAAGGATACGGCTTCTCACCTGTGTGAGATCTCTTATGGACCAATAAAGCGCACTGATGACTGAAACTTTTCCCACATGTTTCACAAGGATATGGCTTCAGACCTGTGTGAGATCTCACGTGGACCAATAAATTACTGCGCCGACTGAAACTTTTTCCACATATTTCACAAGGATACGGCTTCTCACCTGTGTGAGATCTCTTATGGGCCAATAAAGCACTCTGTTGACTGAAACTTTTCCCACATGTTTCGCAAGGATATGGCTTCTCACCTGTGTGAGATCTCATGTGGATCGACAAATGACTCCGGTTAATAAAACCTTTCCCACATGTTTCACAAGGATACGGCTTCTCACCTGTGTGAGATCTTATGTGGCGCAACAAATGACTTCGGTTAATAAAACTTTTGCCACATGTTTCACAAGGATATGGCTTCTCACCTGTGTGAGATCTCATGTGGACCAACAAATGACTCCGGTTATTAAAACGTTTCCCACATGTTTCACAAGGATATGGCTTCTCACCTGTGTGAGATCTCTTGTGGACCAATAAACCGTGCTGAACATGGAAACATTTCCCACATGTTTCACAAGGATATGGCTTCTCATCCGTGTGAGACCTCTTGTGGACCAATAGAGCGCTCTGATCACGGAAACTTTTTCCACATGTTTCACAAGGATACGGCTTCTCACCTGTGTGAGTCCTCATGTGGACCAACAAATGACTGTTCTGATTGAAACTTTTCCCACATGCTCCACAAGAATGTGGTTTCTCACCTGTGTGAGATCTCTTGTGGACCAACAAATGACTGTTACGACTGAAACTTTTCCCACATGTTTCACAAGGATACGGCTTCTCACCTGTGTGAGATCTCTTGTGGACCAATAAAGTACTGTGATGACTGAAACTTTTCCCACATGTTTCACAAGTATATGGCTTCTCACCCGTGTGAGATCTCATGTGGACCACCAAATGACTCCGGTTAATAAAACTTTTCCCACATGTTTCACAAGGAAACGGCTTCTCACCTGTGTGAGATCTCATGTGGACCAATAAAGTGCTCGAATCACGGAAACTTTTCCCACATGTTTCACAAGTTTTCTTCTTGTCAGTGACTGCTCCTGCCTTTGGATGTAATTTTGTTTTTTTGCGGACAGGTTCACCACATGTTTCCTCACAAAGCTTTTCACCTTCAGAGTCCTGAGAGAGGAGCTGCTCAGTGTCCCGTACTTCTTCTGGTTCTCTCAGGTCACTTTGCTCCTCAATAGAAGGAACTTCAAGGCTTTCACTCTCAAACTTAAGAATAAGCTGCTCTCCCTCCTGGCTGGTACCCAGAACCTCAAGTTCCTCCATCTCTGGAAGTTCTGGTTCCTCTTCTTCTTCCTGTTTGATGTGTGGAGGTTCTGGTTCTTGTTCCTGTTTGATCTGTAGAGGTTCTGGTTCTTCTTCTTCTTCCTGTTTGATCTGTAGAGGTTCTGGTTCTTCTTCTTCCTGTTTGATCTGTGGAGGTTCTGGTTCTTCTTCTTGTTCCTGTTTGATCTGTGGAGGTTCTGGTTCTTCTTGTTCCTGTTTGATCTGTGGAGGTTCTGGTGGAGGTTCTGGTTCTTCTTCCTGTTTGATATGTAGAGGTTCTGGTTCTCCCTGTTGTAGACAGCAGCTTGTTTCCTGGTCCAAGAGCTGCTCCTCTCTGCAGTCATGGGGCTGCTGCAGCTCTGCAGAGACAGAAAAATACAACATCAAAGATTCAATTCAATTCAGCTTTATTTATAAACAGACAATTACAACATAGTCATTTCTAGACACTTTTACAAAGCCCAACAGATCCACATGAGCAAACATAAGTCAAAGTCAAAGTCAGCTTTATTGTCAATTTCTTCACATGTACTTGACATACATGTGAAGTATGTCCCTATGCGTTTAACATGGACAACAGTAAAAGTGCAAGTGCACAACAAGACAAATCCTAAACTAAGTTAATAAATAAATAAATAAAATAAAATGCTGTAGCTAAAATGCAAATATAAATATAAGTATAACAGTAGCAGCAGGTGTATGCAATTTGCATACTTGCATATGCCGAGTCTCAGTTTGGTGCAGCAGGTGTGTGCGCAATTTGCATATTTGCATGTGCAGAGTCTCAGCTTGGGGGGGGGGGGGGGAGAGTCCAATGTTCCAATGTGGGGGACTCCTCCTGCCAGCCTGGTGTTCCTTCTGGCTGGGGCTGAGAGTGGTGAGGGAAGAGAGTTCAGCAGCCTCACAGCCTGGTGGATGAAGCTGTTAGTGAGTGTGGTGGTTCGGGATCGGACACTTCTGTAGCTCCCTCCAGAGGGCAGGAGGGTGAACAGACTGTGTGCAGGGTGATTTGCATCACTAACGATTGTGATGACTTTGCGGGTGAGGCAGGTGGTGTATAAGTCTTGCAGGGAGGGGAGTGGTACACCAATTATCCTCTCAGCTGTTCTCAATGCGTTGTAGGGCCTTCCTGTCGTAGTTAGTGCAGCTCCCGCCCCACACGGTGATGCAGCTGGTAAGGATGCTCTCAATGGTTCCTCTATAGAAAATGGTCATGATGGGTGGTGGGATGCTTGCCCGCTTCAGTTTGCGCAGGAAGTAGAGGCACTGCTGTGCTTTTTTGGCCAGTGATGTTGTGTTGGTGGTCCAGGAGAGGTTGTCACTGATGTACACACCCAGGAACTTGGTGCTACTCACCCTTTCCACTGCAACACCGTTGATGGTCAGTGGGGGGTGTTGGGTGTGGCTTCTCCGGAAGCTGACAACAATCTCTTTGGTCTTGCTGACGTTTAGCAGGATGTTGTTGCCTGTGCACCATCTGGTCAGTAACTCCACCTCTTTCCTGTAGTGGGTCTCATCACCATTGGTGATGAGACCCACCAGTGTTGTGTCATCTGCAAACTTGACGAGATGGTTGGAGCTGTGGGTTGATGTGCAGTCATGTGTCAGCAAGGTGAAGAGGAGGGGGCTGAGCACACAGCCTTGTGGGGCCCCTGTGCTCAGGGTGATGCTGCTTGAGATGTTGTTGCCGACACGCACCGCTTGAGGCCTCTGGCTGAGGAAATCCAGCAGCCAGTTGCAGAGGGAGGTGCTGAGGCCCAGTTTGTCCAGTTTGCAGATGCGTTGTTGTGGTACCCCTAGAACTGCCACCTTAACGTGGTGGGGGAGTTTGAGAGCCCGCATGATCCCAGGAGCTATGTTGCCGGGGGGCTTTATGCCCCCTAGTAGGGTCTCCCATGGCAAACAGGTCCTGGGTGACGGGCCAGACTGAGAGCAGTTCAAAACCCCCTATGATTAGAAAAAGAACAAAGGTCGTTACGTCGCCCGGTATGGCGCAGCCGGGGCCCCACCCTGGAGCCAGGCCTGGGGTTGGGGCTCGTAAGCGAGCGCCTGGTGGCCGGGTCTTTGCCCACGGGGCCCGGCCGGGCTCAGCCCGAAGGGACAACGTGGGCCTGACCTCCGGTGGGCTCACCACCCACCGAGGGAACCGTAGGGGCCGGGTGCAGTGTGGATTGGGTGGCAGCCGACGGCAGGGTGCCCGGCGACCCGATCCCCGGACACAGAGACTGGCTCTAGGGACATGGAATGTCACCTCGTTGGCGGGGAAGGAGCCTGAGCTTGTGAGGGAGGTTGAGAGGTACCGGCTAGATATAGTCGGGCTCACCTCCACACATAGCCTGGGCTCTGGAACCCAACCTCTCGAGAAGGGCTGGACTCTCCACTTTTCTGGCGTTGCCCGCGGTGAGAGGCGGCGGGCTGGTGTTGGTTTGCTTATAGCCCCACAGCTCAGCCGCCATGTGTTGGAGTTCACCCCAGTGAACGAGAGGGTTGCATCCCTGCGCCTTCGGGTCGGGGATAGGTGCCTCACTGTTGTCTCGGCTTACGGGCCGAACAGCAGTGCAGAGTACCCGGCCTTCTTGGAGTCCCTGGGAGGGGTGCTGGACAGTGCTCCGACTGGGGACTCCATTGTTCTACTGGGGGACTTCAACGCCCACGTGGGCAGCGACAGTGAGACCTGGAAGGGGGTGATTGGATCGCACGGCCTCCCCGATCTGAACCCGAGTGGTGTTCTGTTATTGGACTTCTGTGCTAGTCACAGTTTGTCCATAACGAACACCATGTTCGAGCACAGGGGTGTCCATAAGTGCACTTGGCACCAGGACACCCTAGGTCGGAGGTCGATGATCGACTTTGTTGTCGTGTCATCTGACCTCCGGCCGCGTGTTTTGGACACTCGGGTGAAGAGAGGGGCAGAGCTGTCGACCGATCACCACCTGGTGGTGAGTTGGATTCGCTGGCGGAGGAGGAAACCGGACAGACTTGGCAGACCCAAACGTGTTGTGAGGGTCTGCTGGGAACGTCTGGCGGAACCCTCTGTCAGCATGGCTTTCAACTCCCACCTCCGGGAGAGCTTCTCTCATGTCCCGAGGGAGGCTGGGGACATTGAGTCCGAGTGGACCATGTTCTCCACCTCCATTGTCGAAGCAGCTGCTCGGAGCTGTGGTCGTAAGATCTCCGGTGCCTGTCGTGGCGGCAACCCCCGAACCCGGTGGTGGACACTGGAAGTAAGGGCTGCCGTCAAGCTGAAGAAGGAGTCCTATCGAGCCTTGCTGGCTCATGGGACTCCCGAAGCAGCTGACGGGTACCGGCAGGCCAAGCGAACTGCAGCCCGAGCAGTTGTGGAGGCAAAAACTCGGGTCTGGGAGGAGTTCGGGGAGGCCATGGAGGAGGACTATCGGTCGGCCTCGAAGAAATTCTGGCAAACCGTCCGGCGCCTCAGGAGGGGAAAGCAGGTCTCCGCCAACACTGTTTACAGTGGAGGTGGGGAGCTGCTGACCTCAACTGGGGATATTGTTGGACGGTGGAAGGAATACTTTGAGGACCTCCTCAATCCCGTCGCCACGTCTTCCGTGGAGGAAGCAGAGGCTGAGGTCTCAGAGGTGGACTCGTCCATCACCCAAGCTGAAGTCACTGAGGTGGTTGGCAAGCTCCTCGGTGGCAAGGCACCGGGGGTGGACGAGATTCGGCCTGAGTACCTTAAGTCTCTGGATGTGCAGGGACTGTCTTGGTTGACACGTCTCTGCAACATCGCGTGGCGGTCGGGGACGGTGCCTCTGGATTGGCAGACCGGGGTGGTGGTCCCCCTGTTTAAAAAGGGGGACCGGAGGGTGTGCTCCAACTATAGGGGGATTACACTCCTCAGCCTCCCCGGGAAAGTCTATTCCAGGGTACTGGAGAGGAGGATCCGACCGATAGTCGAGCCTCGGATCCAGGAGGAACAATGCGGTTTTCGTCCTGGTCGTGGAACAGTGGACCAGCTCTATACCCTCCATAGGGTGCTCGAGGGTTCGTGGGAGTTTGCCCAACCAGTCCACATGTGTTTTGTGGATTTGGAGAAGGCATTCGACCATGTCCCTCGTGGTGTCTTGTGGGGGGTGCTCCGGGAATACGGAGTCCGGGGCCCCTTGTTAAGGGCCGTCCGGTCTTTGTATGACCGGAGTAGGAGTCTGGTCCGCATTGCCGGCAGTAAGTCGGACCTGTTCCCGGTGCATGTTGGACTCCGGCAGGGCTGCCCTTTGTCACCGGTTCTGTTCATAATCTTCATGGACAGAATTTCTAGGTGCAGCCAGGGGCCGGAGGGGGTCCGGTTCATGAACCACAGGATTTCATCTCTGCTTTTTGCAGATGATGTTGTCCTGTTGGCTTCATCGAACCCGGACCTACAGCATGCACTGGGGCGGTTCGCAGCCGAGTGTGAAGCGGCAGGGATGAGGATCAGCACCTCCAAATCAGAGGCCATGGTCCTCGACCGGAGGAAGGTGGCTTGCCCCCTCCAGGTTGGTGGAGAGACCCTAGCCCAAGTGGAGGAGTTCAAGTATCTTGGGGTCTTGTTCACGAGTGGGGGACGGATGGAGCGTGAGACTGACAGGCGGATCGGTGCAGCGGCTGCAGTGATGCAGTCGTTGTATCGGTCCGTCATGGTGAAGAAGGAGCTGAGCCGAAAGGCGAAGCTCTCCATTTACCGGTCAATCTACGTTCCCACCCTCACCTATGGTCATGAGCTTTGGGTCATGACCGAAAGAACAAGATCCCGGATACAAGCGGCCGAAATGAGCTTCCTCCGTAGGGTGGCTGGGCGCTCCCTTAGAGATAGGGTGAGGAGCTCAGTCACCAGGGAGGAGCTCGGAGTAGAGCCGCTACTCCTCCACATCAAGAGGAACCAGCTGAGGTGGCTCGGACATCTGTTTAGGATGCCTCCTGGACGCCTCCCTAGGGAGGTGTTCCGGGCATGTCCCACTGGGAGGAGACCCCGGGGAAGACCCAGGACACGCTGGAGAGACTATGTCTCTCGGCTGGCCTGGGAACGCCTTGGGATCCTCCCAGAGGAGCTGGAGGAAGTGTCTGGGGACAGGGAAGTCTGGGCATCCCTGCTGAGACTGCTGCCCCCGCGACCCGGCCCCGGATAAGCGGTAGAAAATGGATGGATGGATGGATTGTTGTGGTACTATCGTGTTGAACGCTGAGCTGAAATCTATGAACAGCATTCTCACATATGAGTCTTTCTTTTCCAGGTGGGTGAGCGCTGGGTGGAGGGCAGAGCACACTGCATCGTCTGTGGATCGTTTTGCTCTGTATGCAAACTGGTACAGGTCCGGGCTGGGGGGCAGGATGGATTTGATGTGTGACAAGACGAGTCGTTCAAAGCACTTCATGATAATGGGTGTCAGTGCCACAGGACGGTAGTCGTTGAAGCAGGATGGGGATGATTTCTTTGGCACAGGTATGATGGTGGTAGCTTTGAAGCCTGATGGCACAATGGCTTGCCTCAGGGAGGTGTTAAAGATGTCTGTGAAGACATCTTTCAGCTCCTCTGCACAGTCTTTCAGCACACTGCCAGGAATGTTGTCTGGACCTGCTGCTTTCCGGGTGTTGATTGCAGACAGTGTCCTCTTCACGCTGGCGGCAGACAGGCACAGAGGCTGGTCGTGTGAAGGTGGTGGTGCTTTCTCTGGTCGAGTGGTGTTTTGTTCCTCAAAGCGTGCAAAAAAACTGTTCAGGTTGTTGAGCAGAGTGCTGTCGCTCTCACAGCTTCGTGGTGCAGGTTTGTAATCTGTGATGGCTTGAATGCCCTGCCATAGGCTCTGTGCATTCTTGCTGTCCTTGAAGTAGGAGGTTATCTTGTTTGTGTTTCTTGTTTTGCTGTCCTGATGCCACGGGACAGGTTGGCTCTCGCTGTTGTCAGAGCTGATTCATCCCCAGCTTTGAAGGCTATGTCTCTGGCCTTCAGCTGCCTGTGGAGGTCTCCTGTTAGCAATGGCTTCCGGTTAGCTCGAGTGGTGATACTCTTGCCATGGGTCACGTCGTCGATGCATTTGGTGATGTAGGAGGTCACAGTGTCTGTGTATTCTTCAACATCAATGAGATTATTGCAGGTGGCTGCTTCCTTGAACATTTCCCAGTCTGTTGTCCCAAAACAGTCCCGTAGAGCAGAGGTTGCCTCCTGTGGCCACACCCTTACTTCTTCAGAGCAGGTTTGATGACTTTCACTCTTTGTCTGTATGCAGGCATTAGCATAATGGTAAGGTGATCAGAGGCGCCGATGTGGGGGAGGGGGGTGGCTTTGTATGCTCCTTTGTGCTGCGTGTAAACAAAGTCCAAGATGCTGTCCCCCCTTGTCGGAAAATGGATGTGTTGGATAAGCGACGGTGGAAAGGAAAAACCCCCTTTTAACAGGAAGAGACCTGCAGAACCAGGCTCAGAGGAGGAGAACCCTGCAGAACCAGCCTCTGAGGAGGCGGCTTTCTGCTACTCCGGTTGCGGTGAGGAGGGAGAGAGAGAGAGAGAGCGAGAGAGAGACCGAGAGCGAGAGCGAGAGAGAGAGAGAGACTTCTACAGTTCCATCGTTGAAGAAACAAACGGGGACTGAGCAGTGGAACGGAACACTGTGACTCACATTTCAAAAAGTGTACAGTTGTTGAATGACTGCTTGACGAGCACCTTCAGCTGCTGATTGATTACTTGTTGGATGAAGTTTTTCTCGTGGTGTGTTCACTGACCTTCTGTTCACTGTTTACCACGCTACCTGAGACGGAGGGACGAAGAGACGTCCTGCTTTGAAATGTTCTCAGGAAATGACTCTTCAGAAAACATCAGTGTCCACAACTTCAGTGTTCAGTCCATAAGGGAACAAAGTGTCATGGTTCCATCAGCCGTGGTGAGACTGATCAGCAGCAATGAGGAGACGGTCTCCAGAGAGGAGGTCCAGGTCCTCACATCCTGCTGTCTGAACAGGGACTCGGTCCTGAACACCAGCAGGATGAAGGAGCTCCTCACTGACTTCAGAAGACATACAGCACCCTGCTGGTCAGTGGACACTGTTTACAGTCTTACATGTTTGTTTACTGTCGCTGCAGATATGCTGTGAAAGACCCACACTTTAGACTGTTTGTTACACTTCTAGATATTATTTACAGCTGAGTTGAGAAAGAATGTTTGGTTGGGGAAAAAGGACACGCTGTGTTTCCTAAAGAATAAAGGGGATCCAAATATTAAAAGCATAAGAGACACAGATCCTGCTTGGTCTGTGGGGGATAAAGCAGACAGCCATAACCATGGAGATCCTCCAGCAGCCACATTCACACCTTTCCATACCTGCTCTGTGGAGCTGGATCTGAGGGTTCCAGATGATGGCCGGCAGTCTGCGGCGACCATCAGACTCCTCCTGGTACTGGACCAGAGTCTGTTCAAACACGCTGGAGATTTCCACAGCAGCAGCAGCAGTCAGTCTCTGGCTGGTCAGGTCTCTCAGAGAGTGGTGGGGATTTTCACTTCCACCATCAGGAACACCCTCCTCAACAGGATCCTCCTCCTCTTTCATGTGTGGAGCTTCATGTTCCTCCTGCTCCACAGTGGACGTCGTCCTCTGGTCACCAATGTGCTGCTGGGGCCTCTCTGCAGGGAAACCAGATCAAGTCACTGAGGTGATGGATGGATGAGACAGGACCGCAAACACTTAAAGGAGCCATATCATGCTTTGCCCAGCCTGCCAAAGACCTCTACAGTCAATAATAAGCTATTTTAGCACCCCTAGCACTACAGAGTGCTTTTATATCACGAAATATTAGTAATTATTTATCGGGCTGCAACAACAAATCGACAAAATCAATGGTCCAAGCGTTGACGATAAAATTCATCTTTTCGCATGATTTGTGCGTCACACACTGTCACCTGATGCGCTTTGTCAATGCTGTCAGACTAAAAATAATTAAACACACACACACACACACACACACACACACACACACACACACACACACACCTGCAGAGCGCATCAACAGAGCAGATGGAGGAAGAGTGCATGCAGTAAAGTCAACCAATGAAACGGAGAAACCAGCTGGACCGAAGCACACAGCGCTCACCAGTTGCACTGTCCGAGTGAAGGTCACTCTGCTCCTGAACCCTCTACTGCCATGCCAGGTGAAAAATAACCGACAAATTTGCCAAAAACCAGCACTTTTTTCTAGGGATTTGCGAGTACCGATACCAGGTATCGGTATCGTGCCGATACTGGCCTTATTTGAAAGTATCGAGTACTCTTGAAGGCTACCAATGCCAGGCGCCGATATTCAAGGCAAGAAAATCCCAGGCGTAGTAAGCCCTCCTCACCAGCAGATGGCGGTAGTGTGACTGAACGGGATGCAAGCTGCCGTTAAACACGAGAGAGGAAGAAGCCCTCCTCTCCGGGAGGTGGCGCTGAGCTACACTGCAGCAGGTTGACTCCTCCGTGTCCGTCACATCCAGAGCAGAAATAACAAGAACGAATCCGCGAGAACGGCTGCTCGTCTCACCAAAACTTCGCCGGTGTGGAAATTCTTTTATATCAGCAAAAACGAGCCGAGCTTTGCAGAATGCTAACTCTGCAATGCTAAAATTGCTCGAGGAGGTGCGCGATGTTGTTCATTTGCCACTAGTAATTTGTTGAAACACTTCAGGGCGAAGCTTGTGGGCGAGAGTCTGACGAGAGGCTGACGCTGCTGGGCTGGAAAAAAAAACCTCCTGGAGCCAACTGGACGACAAACCCTGCAGAAGACCGAGAAACCGAAGAGCACCGATCCGAGAGCAGCACAGGCAACACCAGCAACTCTTAAAACTCAGGGGTGATTCGATATTTGACTTAAAGCTCGTGTCCGGAGTTTTAAAAGAGAGGTTTTTTTTTAATCCAACGTCTCAGGCTCCGCCCTCCCTCTGCTTTCATGAGCGACCAAGCCACGCCCCTTTAATTGTGCACGCATCTGTTGGATGAAAATGAGAGCCTCTGAGTCCTACAGCATCCTCCATGTTTAGCTGTTTACGGTGGATGTTCAGCAGACAGTGGATATATCCGAGGTGAGCGCGGCGGCTGCTGCAGAGCTAACTCTCCTCTGCTGGGCGAGCGGCCGTGCTCTCTGGCTGCTCCACACTTTTAATGACAACACGAGAATGCGGAAGCTCGAAATCTATTGGCTGAAGCTGACTGGCGCTTTTTCGGATAACATGGGGGTCTATGAGACGAAGGCGGAGCTCATAAATAAATTTTTATATTGCTTTATGCTAATATTATATTATAGTATCAAACCAGACTAACACACTTAAGCTCTGTTGAAAAATCATACATACCTTGGAAACGGAAACTCCGGACACCAGCTTTAAGTTAATTAAAAATCATTAAAATGAGTACATTTAAAAACTTTACTTCATGTAAAGTGTAAAACTCAGAGAAAACCGTTTTATCTTGCACTTTAGTTCATTTAAAAAATGTTGAAATAAGTGAAAAAGTGTGAAATTTAGAGTTGTTTGTTTACATCTTGTACTTCAGATCATTTTAAAAAAAAAAACAAAACTTAAAACTCAGAGAAATTGTTTTATCTTGCACTTAATTTCATTTAAGTAAGTGTAAGACCCAAACAGTTGTTTGCTTTATTTTTCAGACAATTATTTTGGACTTAAAGGTTGTATAGAAGATCTTTATTACTAACAAAAATTAATTAAAGCTAAAAAATGGCGTTATTAAGCTGGAGCAGCCTTGTTTTTATCGTGATCAAAAAAAAGAAAATAAAAATTAATCAACTCTGTAGGTTGTAAAATCAACATTACTTTAGCCAATCAATAACGAGGTAGCCTCTTTATCTATTGGTTTTCTAACGTGTCAATCAACCTCTACATTTGTAGCGTAACTGTCATGCTTCTACGCCCTTTTCGTCCCCCCACACACTCCACCCCGCTCCACCCATGCCAGGCTCTGCTGCCGCTATCAACACTTTTTCATCTGTAGACTTGAGACAGTTTTTCTTAATCATAGCTGCAATGTGCTTGCCATTTGGCGAAAATGTATGTTTTAAACTTAAAACAAGACTTTTATGAAGAAGTCCAGAGAGTGAGAGGAGGAGGGGTTGGGTTTGTTCACGCCTGTGTGCTGCAGCCACACACAGATCAGCTGTGAGCTCCAGCGTCTGCTCCAGTCCTGCAGCTCCACACAAACCTCCCCGTCCTCCTCTGATCCACCGAGAGCAGGGACGGCTCAGGCAGAGGTATATGAAATCCGTTTTATTTTTTTCCCCAATTCCGTTTTATTTTTTTCCCAAATTCCGTTTTTTCCGTTTTAATATTTCTGAATTTGGTATTTAGCTTTTTATGCTCAATTTTACCATAAAAAAGGTGTCTGGTAAGTGGAAATGAATAAATGTCCACAATTTAATAGGATATAACAGTCCATTTAATGTTTAAAGTGCTGCAACAAAGAAATACTTTTCAATTAGCCGCATGTGTCTTTGCGAGTCCAGTCCACAGTACGTTGACAGCATTTACAAAAAAGCTTTTCCCCTGAGGCATAAAAGTCCGTGTACTGTTCTGCTCTGTATTTAGCACTTAGCGTGGAGTTTCGTAACTTTCTTGAATGTGTGAGAGGGGAGGGAGCAGCTCGCTTGGACATCGTGTTGTTGCGTCGCGTCTCGTCGCGGCTGGAATGCGCGTTCCCGTTTGTTTTCAATTGTATTTTGAAGCAAAATCGCGGAATGCATTTGGCGGTGTGAACGCAGCTTTAGCATGTTAGCAGCATTGTGGAAGTGACGTACACGTTGCAACAGCTCGGGCGGTCCCCCCGGCATGTTTGCTTTGCACTATAAGGTTCCATTTTCTCCCGAAAATTGAATTTCAGGCCAGATTAGGACGAATTCCGCAATATTCCGCGTTTTATTCCAATTCCGTTTTTATTGGTCATTTCCGCGATTCCGTCCGCGATTCCGTTAACATGGATTTCATATGGCTCTAGGCTCAGGTACAGGATTTGGCGCAAGTGCAGGATTTTACTCATATTCGCTGTGTTTTGTGTTGTTCAAAAGGACACTTTGGTAGCTATGTGTTAGCGCTATGATGCTAAGTTGCTACATGCTACTTTCTGCGTAAGGAGGAGGCGTTCCTCCGTAGAGAGCAGGGGAGGAGGGGGTGTGGGTCACGCATGTGCAGCATTTCAAAAAGGACTGTCACTGGATTTCTCTCTCCATGGAAAATCCTCTATACAACCTTTAAACATAGTCGCTGTGCTGCCTTTTTTTTTTAACAAAAGTCATTTTAAAAAATGATCTGTCATTGCATTATTTTAAATTTTATGCATCAAAAGTATCAGTACGAGTACTCGGTATCGGTGAGGACTGAACATGAAGTACTCGTAGTTGGTATCGGTCTGAAAAAAAGTGGTATCAAACATCCCTATTTTTTTCCACAAATATTACGGATGGGAGTCACCCAAAAAACACAAAAAAACCCATCCCCGAACAACTCTACGGTGAGTCACCATACTTTCACGTAGACATAATTTACATATCAAAACGGAGCCATCTTTGTCCTCTACACAGATGTGAAACCCTTATTTCGATATCTATAACCAAATTCAAATGACAAGCCATCAAGTATGAAGAGAATTTCAGATGTTTTTGGATTTTATAACGGGGGAGTGGAGAGGCCAGAGTGTGAGAGGCTCTGGATTTAATCCAAAAAACAATTCTCTCTCTCGTCCCTCTGGCCACATTTCTGGCTCAATCTTCACAAATTATATCTCAAAACGTAAAGATTTTTGTTGTGATGTTCAGGCTCATCATTTTGTCTCTATCTTAAAAGGTTCTCTCTCCAGGTGCATTTGTTTAAGGAGAGTGCAGGATTTTCTCACATCCGCTCCAATGCATTTTGGAGAGAGATTTTCTCGCCTGAATCCAAAATTTCACACATCTTTCCAAACTTGCAGAGCCTGAATGGAAGATCCTACAGATATGAAATGTTCACTATAAATCCACAAAAGGCTCATGACTCAGAAAGTGAAATTTTTGGGGGGGGAATTTCCATCCTCGGTTCTCGACAGACGACATTTCTTGAAATATGCACACTGCATGAAAAAGTGCTGATTCACTGTCATGGCGGGTGAGTGGAGCTCATTTCCATGGCAACAGAGCAGCTGCAGACTCTGCCATGGCTGACAGAAGCTCACAGGACACACACACACACAGACACACACACAGACACACACACAGACACACACACAGACACACACACAGACAGACAGATTCGGCAGTCAAAAAGCCACAATTTCCCTGGTAATTGTCTAATTCCAGATGTATTCTTTTCAACATGGAAGTCCAAACAACTGGACTCCACGTCGCCCCGGAACCTGTATAACAGCATGGCCATGGGGAGCACAGACATCCATGCATAGACCCCGCGTTGACGGTGGATGAGCTTGTCTACCAAGTCTATATTGTATGTATCCGTGATGTCTAGATGCCGCCATCCTGTGGAAGTTGTCGGTGAAGCAGCAGTGCATGAAAGTCTGAAGATAAGAGGTTCTCCCAAAGAACCCACTGACATTCTGTATTAAAGAAATTTAAATAGTTTTACAGAAGTTTAAAATCAATCCAAAATACTCAATAAGAAACATTTTATGCTCTTATCTCTCAATATAACTCAAGATAAGCCACCTTTTCTCTTTTTATTACATTTTATTATAGAATCTCTGTGTATCATTTCTTTGTATATATTTTCTGTTATATTTTTTATGCAATTTCTATTGAATACTTTCTAATTTCCTGAATTTATTTTGTTTTCTTTACATGTTAACATTCTGAATAATAAAGGCTTATCCTTCAGGAAAAGACAGAATACTGTTTTAGGACATGTTTCTGATCAGAACCCATCACACCTTCAGAGAAATGGAGCTTTAGTTTGTGTTTGATCTAAATAAAGTCAGTTCTTCAGTCAGCTCAGACTGAGCCTCAATAAAAACCTTCTTCAGCGTTTCCTCTGCTTCTGATCCAGACGTTGTTTCATCCTGAAGCTTTCTGCTTTAAAGTCACTTTGAAGCAGAAGAAACAGCTGCAGCCTCATTTCTGTCTGCTGGCTTCTAAAGAACAGGATCCATCCTCCAGCTGCACGTTCAGGAGTTGATCCTGTGCCACGTGGAACCTTTGTTACATGTTCCTGGGGGGACCCGATTGAGTGTGGCACTCACTGAGACTGAGGCAGGCTGCCGTAATATGCATGTGCTTGATGTAATAAAGTTACAACTGAGAAATTACAGTTGATCGTCCATTGTGCGCATATAAGGAGAAGAAACAGAAGGAACCAGATGCGGACTTTTCTCTACCTGTTGTGGGGAAGTCCCTCTGAGCTCCCCCGCTGACTCCCAGCAGTCTGTCCTGGACATCCAGCTCCTCCTTACACGGAACCATCCTTTCTTCCAACGCAGTGAAGATTTCTGCAGCAGCAGCTTTTATCCTCTCAGTAATGAACTCTCTGAAAACCTGAACAGAAGTCCGAGTCGCTGAAGCAGATGAAATGTTTCCTCTCACGGAAAAATACAGCCGTGACTTGGAGGCGGACTCTTCTCCTTCTCGTGGTTTTCATCTGGAGGCTCACAAACGAGGGGGGCGGATCGATACTGGCACGTTGAGATGGATTTTGTTGTTTCCTGCTCCTGCCAGAGTTTGTCAGCAGCCTCTCTGCCGGCCCTTTGTGCACACAGCTCACTCTGCGCCCCTTCTTCTTCTTCTTTTTGGAGTTTTACGGCGGTTGGCAACCAACTTATGAGCATTACCGCCACCTACTGTACCGGAGTATGGGTCAGACTGGGCTCACAATCTGAATAAATAAATAACGAACTAACGAACTAACGAACTAACTAACTAACTAACTAACTAAATAAATAAATAAATAAATAAATAAATAAATAAATAAATAAAGAAATATTCTATCAAAGCTATACCCTACTATAAAACCCAGTCTCCTTTAAAAAGGATACCAGTTCCCCCACCTGACCTCCACGTCCACACTCTGCACAGAAAGCTGTTTCAGCTCGTGGGGGCTGCACCTGAATGAATGGAGGAGTAACGTCATTGCATTTTTATTTAGAAATAACTTTCTGGAGATTTTGGTATTCTTTGTGACCAGTATCTAGCTAACATTGAAATGAATCATTCAGTCAACTACTTTTTTAAAATTAAGATGGTAAATATGGCATTGTAAAATGTCATATTAATGACAATATAAATAAAAATGAAAATATTTTACAGCATTATGTGACTCGTCAATACTGCTAATATTATTACAATTTCATAATACTGCTCCAGGACAGCAGTGAATGAATAGTGAATAACTATTTGCTCAGCGTTTCCTTGAGTTATTGAATAGTGATTGGTAATATATGTTAATGCTTATTTCATGTTTTCAAAAAGGTTAATACATTTAATAAACATTGTTTTGTTTAAGCTCGTTTTCTTTTAGACCTTGTATTCATGCCAGTCTTGGCCCAGGCTTGCAAGCGCCCCAGGCGAGCCTGAGACAAGCGCCCTCATGCAACTTATAATGTGTCTGTCTACATTCACTCTTTGAGTGAACTTCTTCAAAGCAAACATGGTTAAAGGTGTATGTAACTGTATTTATTTAATTTGATCATAATCACTAGCTCAGCTCATTTTTCCCATTTCTCACATGTCCCCTGCTCCCCCTAGAATAGGAGTGTAGTTGCAGAATGCTGTATTTTAATCCTGCTCCTGCCCCTCCAGCAGTGTGGACCCCTGGCCCAGTCCATCCACCTGCAGAGCTTGTGCACTGGAATGAACACCTCCCATCATTCCAGCAGGACTGGATCAGGAAGGCAGAGCTGGTGCCACAGCCAAATTTTTGGTGGTACCCTCCCCAGCCTCCGACTGTCCTCACTCAGCCTTCTGCCTCTCCTGACATCTTCTCTGCCGTCCTCTGTTCCTCTGGATGCCGCTCAAGATGTGGTCCATTCCATTGGTCTGTGTCCAGCCGGCTTGCAATAACCACAAGCTGACAGTGGCTGGCCTGTACCGCACTGTCCGCAAGGTCCTGGACACAGACGGGTGGTAAGACACAGTCACAGAGTATATGGAGTGCAAGCGGTGCAAGAAGAAGAAGTATCCAGCCTGGTCTGAGGACATCCTGGGACAGCTGGACTTTGGGCACCACCGGAAGTTCCCCACCATTCTGACCTACAGGTATAACACATTGTTGATGAGAGCAGTGTATGTTTGCACTGTATAAAATATAGAATAATACATTACTTTGCCTACATTCTAAAAATATCAAGATGTGACATTCAGCAGAATGATTGGACTGTCTGCAGGCACTCCTGTGACTACAGGGCAGGGGCGGAGCTATGGGTGGGCATGGCTAGGCAGAGGCCCACCCAGATTGACAGACTGACCACCAGTGAGATTCATTAAAACTAGTGCTGGGCAACGATTAAATTTCTTAATTGCGATTATTCGCATACTTTTTCTTTGATTACCGTATTGGCCCAAATATAAGACAATGTTTTTTTTTTCCCAGAAATTGTATCCTCAAAAGTGGGGTCGTGTTATAATCGTGGACTTACGGTAGATGGTCAATACGAATCCGCGCCGCTAGATGGAGCCAAAGTATCACTGACCAGAGAGCGAGTGGCGTGTAGAAATGAGATCAAATGATCTGATGAAAAATGACGGATCATCTGGAACAAAGGGCCTCGAACACTGGACAACTGAGCAAACAACAGAGGCGAAATTATGATACCAACTTTAAACTGATGGTGATCAACGCAGCAGAGTCATCAAACAACTTCCAAGCCGACAAGAGATATGGTGTAGCGTAGTGGAGAGCACAGAAAAAAAAACACCTACAGAATGCCAACACTATGAGAAAAGCTTTCCGTGGTCCCAAGAGCGACACTTCAGAGAGACTGATAGAAGGGTGAGTGAATACGTCACTGAAAGACGGAAAGACGGAATGTCCACCACCAGAGCCGTGATTCGGTTAAAGGCACTGGAAAGTTATTTACATCATTTATGCAGTTTTGACCCCTTGAGGCTTCTTATTTGTTGCTTATTGTTTCTTATTTTGAGAAAGAGAATATATTTTTTCATTTTATATCTCGTGAAATGTTATCTCAAGTTGTGAGTTTTTGAGTTTATAATAATTGTATAATAAAAAGTTGTTTTATGAGTGACCTTATTGTCTTCGGCATTTTTTTTTTTTTTTCACAAAATGATCTTTGAAAAATAGGGGTCGTGTTATAATCGGAGTCGTCTTATATTCGGGCCAATACGGTAATCGCATTATCGCCAAACACAATGAAAAGATCATTCTGCCCACAGTCGGGGACAGAGAATTTTCTTTTTTTTTTGCAAGAATTCTGCAAGAAGCATAATTTTTACGAATGAGGAAATTCCCAAGGAAATTTGGCTTTAGGCTCGCCAGCTGCTGCCGAATGTGTGTGTGTGTGTGTGTGTGTGTGTGTGTGTGTGTGTGTGTGTGTGTGTGTGTGTGTGTGTATTTCTCCATACTCCTCCTATGAGCTCTGAGCTGTGATCAAATGGAAAAGACTGAAAAAACCTGCAAGAAATTCAAAAAAGCTGAAAAAGTTACAAAATGTTGAAAAAGCTGAAAAATGTTGATAGAGGTTGAAAAGGTTTTAAAAAGTTGAAAAAAAGATGAAAAAGTTGAAAAAAGCTGAAAAAACTTGATAAAAGCTGACAAAGGTTGAAAAAAGCTATAAAAAGTTGAAAAAGCTGCAGTAGGTTGAAAAAGTTGGAAAAAAAAACTTGGAAAAAGCCGAGAAAGGTTGAAAAAAAAAGGTGAAAGAAGCTGAAAAAGTTAGATAAATTTGAAAAGTGTAAAAAGTAGAAGAGAGCAGTAAAAGCAGTAGAGTCAGTGTCAGAGTAACAGAGGATCAATAGAGCTCCAGTCTTAATGGAAAAATCCAGACTAAGGAACAGTCAGCACAACAGGTGTGTCTGTTTCCATGGAGACCAGCTGCACCCGGCAGCCATGACAGTGAATCAGCACATGCAGTGCGCATGGTTGAAGAAATTTCATGTCTCAAGAACAAAGAGGTGAAATTGAAAAAGATGTTCAAACAGTCAGATTCAGAAGCCTTTCGTGGATTTACCGTGAAGATTTCATGTCTTTAGGATCATCCATTCAGCCACAGCGAGTGTGTAAAGATGTGTGAAGTTTTAGATTCAGGCGACAAAATCTCTCTCCAAAATGCATTGGAGCGGATGGGAGAAAATCCTATACTCTCCTCAAACAAATGCATCTGGAGAGAGACAGAGATAAAATGACTTGATTTAGGGCGTCACAACAAAAATGCCCACGTTTTGAAAGGTAATTGTCCAGATTGAGCCACAAATGTGGCCACAATGATGAGAGAGATAATTAAAGCCGCAAGCAGCGTCAAAAGGCCCTCGCCGGCTGCTTACCTGACCCGCCCCGTTTTATTCTTTCATTGATGTTTTTGACCTGCATGTGTGTCAGAATTCATGTGTTAAATTTGGCACATTTCCATGGTAACAGGTAAATTTAATCTAATGGGAGATTTTTCACTTGGGCCCATTAGAATAACATGGGGAACTTCAGCCATTGCCACGGCAACACCGTTAAAATTACAACATGGTTACCATTTCCTTTTTTTATTGGGACCACATGAAGGAATAGTCACCCAAATTTCATTCATTTCTGACAAACTAATAATTTTACTCCCCATACAGATTTTCTTTTTATTCTGTAGGGGGCGCTGTAATGCCGATTATCAAAATGTCACTGTCAATGTGTCCAGATAGGAAGGGTCAATAAGTGTTTAAGATTTGGTTTGGATTGGAGTCATTATGTAGGAATGGCAGCCATTTATCACACTCAAAAAATGGCAAAATTTGACAAAAAATTTGTGGTGTTGCCACGCGGAAAACGTGAACTGAAGATTTATGATTTGGATAACTTTTAATTGTCTACTTGTGTCGATGGTGTCCACCAAATTTCAGCTCATTTGGAGAAGTGTGCGATCAAA
Source organism: Salarias fasciatus (assembly GCF_902148845.1). Lineage (NCBI taxonomy): Eukaryota > Metazoa > Chordata > Actinopteri > Blenniiformes > Blenniidae > Salarias > Salarias fasciatus. The sequence goes on from NC_043755.1 coordinate 26,388,682, forward strand.
ACGAACAATTTGTACGACGTCCTGGAAAACGGTGACTCAGCATTTTTGAAAATTCAATCCCGGATAGCTGCTTTCCTGCTTCTTTGAGGGTGGGGTCATAATAATATTTTTTTGTTTGTCCCGACAAGGTGCATGTGTATCCCGAATTTTGTGACTGTACGACAAAGTTTATTGCGGACCCCCTCCCATTGACGCAATGCATTTTGATTTTTGCAGGTGGCGCTGTTGAGCCATTTTTTAAAATCTCAATATTGAAAAACATATTAAGAAAAAAATTTCACTGGAACTGAATTTTGTGCAAAATTTGGTGAGTTTTCAAGCATGTTTAGGGGGTCAAATTCCAGTTTAAAGAGCAGAAGAAGAAGAAGAAAGAAAGAAAGAAAGAAAGAAAGAAAGAAAGAAAGAAAGAAAGAAAGAAAAAGGAGGATATTTTAGCAAAAACAATAAGTGATTTTTTTTTCGCCGTTACTTCACCCACATATTATATATTTTCGGAAAGGTCTCGACAAGCCTGACGCGTCTGTGAGGTGTTTGAGAGTGTGAATGTCTGTTGTCGAGTGCTAGTCATGTTTGTGTGTGAGAGTGTGTGTGCATTTTTCTGTTTGTACATGTGTATATGTGAGTGCATGTCGGTGTGTGTGTTGGACATGTTGGCCTATGTCTGTGGTCGAGCGCTGTGCGCTCAACTTGTCATTTTTGTTTGTTTTGAGTGCATGAAAGGCCTTGGTCGAGCGCTGTGTGCTCGACTAGTCGTCTGTGTTGCAGAAACAATAGGCCCTTCGCCCTTGGCTGGCCAGGAGCTCGGGCCAAATTATTTTTGGGATTAAATCCAGAGCCTCCTGCACTCTAATTGCCACTCTCCCACTCAAGCCTCTCCAATACACACCCATTATAAACTAGGGCTGCAACGATTAGTCGACGTAATCGATTACGTCGACTACAAAAATTTGTCGACGCGAAAAATTAAATTAATTAATTAATTAATTAAATTGCTGCGTGATAGACTCCCACACCGGCTGCTTCATGATGCTTTGTAACTGCAGTGCACTACAGGAAGTGCTGGGGGCAGTGTCGCTCCCTGTTTTCAACGAGCAACGAAACAGAAGAAGAATGGATGAATTATGGCGGCCGACAAGAAGAAGATGGAAAACTCCGACCTAAACTTTCAAGAGTTTGGGAGCATTTCACCGAAAACAAACCAGCGAAACACGTTAAATGCAAACTCTGTGAAGCTCAACTCTCTTTTCATGGCAGCACTACGGTGATGCACAAACACCTTAAACGCCGACACCCCGGAGCTGCTGTATCATCACGAACCGCAGAGAGGTGAGTTCACAAATAATGTTGATACTTAGTATATTTTAAACCCTTTAAACCCCAAAGTCATAAAATTGTGACCAGCTACACTGCTGAATAAAACAGGCTGTACCTATAAACGTGTTCTGGATCTTCTTAGTACTTTTCACCAGGAGTACTTTACAGACACACATGCGAACATGTGTGTCTGTAATATGAGCAGCATTTGTGGGGATGGTCTTAATCAAAGTTTAAAAGTAAGAAGAGTTTGTAAAACACACTCCGACGTGGTGGAAAGGCAGTGGTAGTAGTGCTGAGTATAGAGAGAGCAGAGCAGACCGAAATAGTTTTTTTTTTTAAATTTACTTAATGCCAAGAGGTTGATTTACCGTGGAAAAAGTACTTCATCAAGTACAGGGTGACTCCGATTGCAAAAAGTTAGACGTACAGTTGTCCAGTGAAGCAAAAACTGACACTCACAGCGAGTCCGTACGGCATATGCAAATTAGATTAATAATTTAATTCCCATCAAAGACTGAGTCACACTGAACAATTTTCTCCTTCACTGTTGCCTTAAAGAAATATGTGATAACTTGTTTAGGTATTTAAATGTGACAAACACTGTACGTAATCTTGAAACTGTGGGCTAATATACCTCTTTTTTTTGTTCTCTCTCTTTTCGAAGTGCTAAGCAAAGGCGTGTGGATGAGTTTGTCCTGAGGAGAGGTTCCTGCAGCCCCCAAATGGCTGAAATCCTGACACAGAGCATCCTCAACATGATAGTCATGGACATGAGACCAATATCCATGGTTAAGGATGATGGCTTCAAGCAGATGATCCAGACCTTTCATCCGGGCTACACCTTGCCCATACAGAACTCATTTTACAAAACTAGTTGAAAAAAAGTATGAGACTGCAGTGAATGACATTAAAGCTAACGGCAGCTTTTTTGAGTTGTTTACAAATGTTTGTTCGCTACCACTTGCACTTTAAATTTGTATCATTTGATTTATTTACTTTTTGTTGTGGTCAGTGATATGTTGAAAAATATAACAACTGAGATTCAGAAAAATGTTTTGTGTCATTAAGAGGCCACCTCGCCCTCGGGCTCGGTCCCTAATATCATAGTTTATTTGTTAAACATGTGATCAGATTACAACAGGGTAACTTTCACAGGTGTGGAGATTTGCACAAGCTAGGTTAAAAAGATGTCCAAAATGGGTGGTTAAAAATAAAGAAAAAAATAATCACGACTAATCGAATAAATAATCGATAGATTAGTCGACAACAAAAATAATCGTTAGTTGCAGCCCTATTATAAACTCCAAAAACGGCTGAAATTCTCTCCATAACTGAAGGCTCACCATTTAAATTTGGTATAAGATATTGAAATGAGGTCTTCACATCTGTATAGAGGACAAAAATGCCTACATTTTGATATATAAATAACATCTCTACTTGAAAGTATGGCGACACACCATGGAGTTGTTCGGGGATGAATTTTTGAACCCAAATTGAACCCATAGGGAAATGACAGCGTGTGAAAGTGTGCCGGATTTATCATCGATGGAAGGACCAGCGACTCACCCCAAGGTGATAAGATTACCAGCTACTGTCATTGGAGGAAAACTGCGGTCATTCAACACCAATTGGTACGAGACGTACAAATGGATTGTGTACAGTAAAGAGCAAGATGTGGTGTTTTTTTAAGCATGCAGACATTTTCTGGAGATGCACAGAAGACACTGCTTTTACAGCAAGCGGCTACAAAAACTGGAAACATCTTGGCAATGCCTGTGACAAACATGAGTGTAGTAAGTCGCAGGGCATTGCACTAACAAAACTGGCATCATTCAGGAGCAGTCAAGGACCGCAAAGCTGGGGAACAGTGTTGAACCAGCTGCATGGTGATCCGCTGGCATTTGTGGAGAGAAACCGCGAACATGTTAAGGCTGTCCACACCATGCTGTGTGTCAAGCTTGAAATCCTACTGAGGGCCACATTAAGACCGAAACTGCGCTCAACACGGGGAATTTTTTTGGAGCTTTTCAAGTTTGTTTCAAAATATGCACCAGAAATTGAAACTCGCCTGAAGAAGCTGCCACGAAATGCCACACTGATGAGCCACCAGGTTGAGGATGAACTACTTGAGGCCACAGCATCCATCCTGCATTGTGAGATAAAGGCTAAATTGCAAGGACAATATTTTGCAATATTTGCAGATGAGTATAAAGATCTGGCAAAACGAGAGTTGGTTGCTGTTTGTGTCAGATTCATTCACAAAGAAGTGATCAAAGAGTGGGCGGTGGGCTTTGTCGAGGCTGCAGATTTGTCTGCCAAGGGACTATCAGAGAACATCCTGGAGGTCCTTCATCCACTTGAACTCCGCCAGGCCCAAAATGCAGATGTTTTGTCTTCTGCTGCGACCCTCTAAGTCGGTAACTTTAGCCGTTAGCTTGGAATTAGTAGTTACTGAACGTACCTCCAGTTCTACGAGTGTTTGCGTGCCCACCTACGGGCTTCGCTATTGGTACTCCTCTCAGCAATAGCCAATCACTGAGACAAAAACTGAAACCTGCGCACCAATCCTAGTCGCACGTTGGCACATCGCCACGCCCCTCTCCGAGGGTATATCCCGTGCTGTTCGAGCATCGCTCTCCCTTCTTCTGAACAGCCAAGAAGGAAGCAGACAGCTGGGTCAGCAGGTAGGTGGGCAGGCATACACTCGTAGAACTGGAGTTACGTTCAGTAACCACTAATTCTACTTCGTGATATGCTTAGCCCACCTACGGGCTTCGCTATTGGTACTCACCAAGGCGGAGGCCGTAGAGATGAATGTACTCCCAGCTGGCATGCTGACATGATTGGTGCAGAAAAGACGGAAGTAAACAGGTCATACGTCCAGCACGGCCACAATAACCTCCAAGAAAATTAGGGCAGGCAGCCTCGCCACAGCGACACACACGTGTGCTGGCCAGGGCAGAACCATAACGGCAGGCGAGGAAAACCCTGGTCCGCGACCCTACATGGGAGGCAGACCTGGGCCGGATGAGGGCCAACACGGTTAAGTGACAGAACCCCCGTTCGTGCTGAGAACTGACATGGCCACAGTGTCTGTGCACATATCCATCAGATATGAGCGCACAAAGGTGGATGCAGAAGCCCAGGAGGCAGCCTGGCAGATGTCACCGTGACACCTCTGCACAGGGCCGCAGAGGCAGTCATGCTCCGCGTGGAATGAGCACAATTCACCGGCAGCGGCACGAGATTCTGCGCCTCATAGGCAGCTGCAACAGCGCCCCCAACCCAGTGGGCGAGACGCTGGGAGGACAGCGGGGCTCCATGCCCCCTGGTCCCGAAGCGCACAAACAACTGGTTCGTAGTGCAAAAGCCAGCTGTGCGCTAAACATAGCAGTGCAAAGCCCTGACCAGGCACAGCAACCGCAGCCGTGGGTCGTCCCCAGACGAGCCAGGCATGGAGCCAAGCACCCTGATCCAGATCACTCGCGACCGGAAGTCCGGCATGATCACCTTGGGATGAAAGGTCGGGTTAGGCTAGAGGTGCACTCATCCCCCATCCTGACTGAACACCATACAGGAGGGATGGACTGACAAGGTGCAGAGGTCCCCAACTCTCTTGGCGGACTCCAGAGCCAACAGAAGAGAACCCTTAAAGGAGAGAAAGCAGTCCTCTGCCTGCTCCAAAGGCTTGAAGGGGTGGCCCCACAGACCATCCAGCACAGTGTGGACATCCCACGGGGAAACCACATGCCTGGAGGGTGGCCTCAGCTGACACACCCTACGCAGAAAGCGCTTCACCAGCGGGTGACTGCATGCAGAAAAACAGTCAAAACCACCATGGCCCGCCGTAATGGCCGATGCAAACACCACGAGAGTGGATGCAGCACGCCCACTGTCCAGCAGGGCCTCAAGAAACTCCAATACTCCACCGATAGCGCAGGAGACCGGGTCCAGACCCCTCTCCGAGCACCACGACGTGAAGAGCTGCCACCTAGACTTGTAGGCCTTGACAGTAGAGGGGGCCCTGGCACTCTGGATGGTGGAAATCACAGCTGGGGTGAGATCTCATTCCACTAATCTCACTCTCTCAGCTTCCAGGCCAACAGTCTCCCGCCCAGGACAGGGCGGGACCGAAGGGCACCCCCCTGCCTGCAGCAGCGCGTCAGGCCCATCGGCGATCGGCCACGGGTCCCCGATCGCCAACTGAACCAGGTCCGGGAACCACCGGGCACTCGGGGTGTTTGGGGCCACCACTATTATGTGGAGGTTCTGGGTCCTCACCCTGAGTAGCAACGGGATTAAGAGGCGGGCTGGAGGGAACGTGTACAGGAGGCCCGGAGGCCAGTCCCTGTGTGCGAAGGCGTCTACCCCGAGAGGGGGTCCGTCTGACGATCTGAGCGAGAACCAGAGTGGGCACTGTACGTTCTCTGCACTGGCGAAAAGGTCTGCCACTGGGGGGCCGAACCTGGACCAGAGTCAGGCTGCCACCCACGGGGACAGGCCCCACTCGTCGTGGAGTGGGCTTCCCCGGGACATTCTGTCTGTGCCGACGTTGAGAACCCCGGGCACGTGTCGTGCTCTGAGAGAGGCAAAGTGCCAATCCGCCCACAGCAGGATCTCCGCCACCTGGCGATGAAAGAGGAGAGACCGAGTCCGCCCCTGCCTGTTAAGTTACGCCACCACCGTGGTGTTGTCCGTCCTGAAGAGCACATGGCTGCCCTTCAGCCTGGCTTGGAAATGGAGCAGGACCTGCTGCACCGCCGTCATTTCCAGCACATTGATGTGAATAGGCATGGAGTCCCAGGCACCGCCCACCGAGAGGTGGCCTAGGGTGCCCCCCCATCCTGCGAGAGACGCGTCCGTGAACACCTTGATGTGATGCGCCACGCAGCCCATGGGAACTCCCTGCATAAGAAGTGCAGGATCCTGCCAGAACAGGAGACCCTGATGTGCCTGGGGAGGGATCGACACCAGTCTGCGTCCGTCCAAGCAGTGGAGACGGGCAAATCATCGTTGCAGTCTGCGCATGTGCAGAACGTCCAACCATACTAAAGGGTGGGCCGCGGCCATTAGTTTCAGAACGGTCCTGATCAGACGGACCCTGACTAGGGGCACCACCATGACGGACCTCAGGGCTGACAGGAGGGAGGCTCGTCATGGTGAGAGTGTCTAGCTCCAAACCCAGATAAGCCATCTGCTGAGCTGGGGTGAGTGCGCTCTTGTCCCGGTTCACCACAAACCCCAGGAGCTCGATGTGGTGCAGGACCTGGGCCGTGTGCTCCAGAGCCTCCTGATAAGAGGGCGCCAGTATTAGCCATTTGTCAATGTAGGTGAGGATCCTCAGACCACGACGACGGAGGGGCTCCAGCGCCGCCTCTACACACTCGGTAAAGGTGCGAGGAGCGAGAGAGTAGCTGAAGAGGAGCCGGTTGTATTGAAAATACCTGGACCCCACGGCGAACTGGAGGAAGGTTCTGTGCCTCCTCAAAATGGGGATATGTAAGTAGGTGTCCGTGAGGTTGACCAACGTCATCCAATCCCTGGGGCGGAATCTCTCCAGGAGGTGTTTGTCCGTCGGCATACGGAACCTCCTGGTGGCTATGTGAGCGTTAAGGACCAGCAGATCCAGAATGGGTCTCATCCTGCCGTTCTTCCTGGGAACCAAGAAGTAGGGGGAGTAAAAACCCAAATGCGCCTCCTCCGTGCTCAGCTCCGTTACCGCGCCCCGTTGTAGGAGCGCGAACACTTCTGCTTTGAGAGCGGCTGCCCCCGCATGGCAAGCGAGCTGCGTACGAAGGATTCCGTTGAAGAGAGGCGGGCGACATGCGAATTGCAGGGCATAACCGCTTCTCAGCGTCCTGGAAAGCCAGGGTGAAAGTGGTCCCAACATAGCACACCACATCTGGAAGCGGAGAGTCAGTGGCTGCACCACTGCCTGGGGGACGGCCCACCTGTCCTCCCGTCCTCGGGAGACGGAGGGCCCCCAGCAAAAGGGCCGTGGACGGGGCATCCCCTGAAGCAGCGTGGGCAGCCGCCACGGGGCTGCAGGCCAGCGCTTTGCTGGAGACGAACCTGGTGGAGGCGGCGTGATCCTGAGGTGTCTCGGGCTGCTGACCTTGTTAATGATGCCTGGGTCCACGCGCTCGACAGCGGGGATGCAGGCTGGCACAGTGCCGCCGCTCTGACGCTTCACTGTGCTAACACAGGCGGAAACTGGCAGGGAACGCAGCTTGGAGCACTTGTGAGGTACCAGCAGGTCCTTGGCAGCACTCCGCTTGCGCGTTGCACACGGCGAGGGAGCCAGCGGCCTCGGCTTGCTACGCTGACCCGCTCCCACGGTCGCAGTGTTTCGAGACCGTAGAGCAGGGGTCCTCAAATACAAATCTTGAAGGTCCAGATTGTAAAAACGACCGTTCCGCTTTAAGCCCTCGGCTATTTTTCAGAGCCTCTTCTCGAAAATGACATAACAAAATAAAAAGAGTATAACAGTGCAATAACTAGACCTATTTGAGTGGTTACTGTCTCATCATAAAGTGAACACTTGTAAGATTTGTCCAGATGTGTAAATATCAGTATATATGTTACTGGTTAAAGGTGCTGTAGGCAGGAGTTTGCTAGTCAATGCTAATTTTTCTGTATTTTCTTTGGATTAAATGTTAGAGTATCCATTGATAATCCTTTAGGAGTAGGGATGTGCGAGTACCGATACCAGGTATCGGTATCGGGCCGATCCTGGCCTTATTTCAAAGTATCGGGTACTCGCGAAGGTTACCGATGCCAGCCGCCGATACTCACTGCAAGAAAACCCCACACATAGTAAGCCCTCCTCACCAGCAGTTGGCGGTAGTGCAACCAAATGGGATGCAAGCTGCCGTTACACATGAAAGAGGAAGAAGCCCTGCTGACAGGCGCAGGGCGCTATACTGCAGCGGGTTGATTCTCCATGAGTCACATCCAGAGCAGAGACAACAGGATGAATCCAGAACAGCTGCTCGTCTCACCAAAACTTCGACGGTGTGGAAATTATTTGATATAAGTGAAAACTAGCCGAGCTTTGCAGAATGCAAACTCTGCTAAAATTGCTAAAGGAGGTGTGCAATGTTGTTCATTTACCACTAGTAATTTCTTTAAACACCTCAGGGCGAAGCTTGTGGACGAGAGTCTGACGCTGTTGTGCTGGAAAAAAAGAAAACTCCTGCAGCAACTCGACGGCAAACTCTGCAGAAGACCGAGAAACTGAAGAGTAGAGATCCGAGAGCAGCACAAATAACACAAGCAACTCTTTAAACTCAGGTGTTGTTCTATGTTTGACTTTAGTTCATAAAAAAAAATCATTAAAATTAGTACATTTAAAAACCTGAGTTTATGTAAAGTGTAAAACTCAGAGAAAACTGTTTTATCTTGCACTTAATTTCATTTAAAAACTGTTAAAATAAGTTCATTTAAAAAGTGTATAACTTAGAGTTGTTTGTTTACATCTTGTAATTCAGTTCATTTAAAAAAAAAAAACCTTAAAATTCAGAGAAATTGTTTTATCTTGCACTTAATTTCATTTAAACAAGTGTAAACTCAGAGTTGTTTGTTTTATTTTTCAGACTATTACTGAAGATGAAGTACTCGTACTCGGTATCGGTCTGAAAAAAAGTGGTATCGCACATCCCTATTTAGGAGTGTAGCATAATTGCACTACCGCGAGGGCGGAGCGTTTCCATTTGTCTCTGTTCTGAGCTGAAAAGGAATCTGGACAGCTCCAGGTATCTTTGACCAATCAGAAGAGCCCCTGAGGCTCTAACCGTGATTGGTCGAGGGGCATTCGTCACACGTTCTTGTGGGAGGGGCTTAACTTGCGTAAGGGTGTGATGCCAGAGAAAACAGGACCGGATTGGCTGTGCTGGGTTTCAAATCGCCATCTTTGATGGGTCAAATCGCCATCTTGCTTAGGTAAACCTAAGCAAGATGGCGGAGATGCCGAATCCTGCCTACAGCACCTTTAAGTGTGACTGAAGATGGAACACAGCACAAATGAAAAATTTTCAGTCTCGCCTTAAAAAAAAAGCACTTTCAATGTGATCATCTCTTTGGAAAAGTCCAGCTGCAGCTCTAAACCTCCATCAGATCATAGACAAATATGTGAACACTCTCTTAGCAAAGGTTGACTCTGTGAAAGTGAAGCAGAACAACATTTGATAGGTTTTAGTACAGACAGGTCAGGCGATGGCACACTTTGGTGTCATTTGTGAAATCTGAACTTTCTAATGTGCCAAATTATATATTTTACTTTTATATCACTGCTGATGTTCAATACATCCAAACAGAGCAGTCTTTGGCGGGACTGCAGTGGAAATTCACAGAGAGCGTCTGTTTATGCTCAGCTGGACGCGCGTAAAGCAAAGGCACCCAGCTCCGCAGCGGCTTCATGAATACACACACCCGTACGTCGTTAGATTCGTCTGAGCCAATAGAATGCAGCGGGGGTCACCGACATATGATTGACAGCTCTGTTAGCCAATCAGAACAAGCAAAACGCCGTCATGGCGCATACAGACTTGTATGGCGCTGACCAATCACAGAGCTCCTTGAGGCTAACTAGGGGTCAGTTTTACGCCCCGATTGACGTCAGAGAATGCTAGGTAGCTATGCTAAGCGATCCCGATGGACAATAAACGCATAACTTGGACTATATACGGCCAAATGTCCAGGTATAAGGCGTTTTTTTTTTTTTTTTTTTACCGCAGTTTGAAAAAGCGACCATGCTGTTGGCTGTTCTGTGGCATTTTCTGGCGGATTCTGTGGTTTTAGAGGGCTTTGAGTGGTATGGTTGTAATCAACGGAGTCTCAGCTCTCATATGAGAGGCTGTTTGTGTGAATTGCATCATGTTTTATAGCGCTAGAATCAATATTTCAGCGAGTGGGTTGACACGGTGACGAATATGGTTCATAATTCATTTAGTTCGTGTTTGAGCTGTGTTTGGGGTGTGTAATAATGACTGAAATATTCGGTTAGCCCAGGTTCTGCTGTTTAATTTGAGGGTAAGCATCATCACATTCTGTTAGAAATAATGCATATTATAAGACAATCTCTAAAATGTTTGCTGTCATGCCCCCAATTCGGGGGCGCTCGGGCTTAAGGGGTTTTAAAGGAGTACTCGTTACGGATAATGCATTTTTTTCCGAATCCGAGTATAGTCCGAGCATTGTTGTCATTATTCGTACTTGTGCTGATGGGAGATCCTCATTGGTCTTTCATTCTGCTCCGTGCTCCACCGAGCAACAGGATCTGTGTGAGAGAAGCCAATCAGTGCTGGTAAATTAAAAATTCGGTATTTCATTTCTTTGTAGCGCATTGTGCCTGAGGAAAACCTTTTAATAAAGTCGAAACGTCGCGCAACTATGCACACTCGTTTTTTTTTTTTTTTTTGGGCGGGGGTTTAAGTTTCCTTTTCCCTCCTGGTTTTTTCCCCCCTTTTTTCTCTTTTTCATAATAATTTGCACTTGTGCTCCACTGGGAGGATGTGATCTGTGGGACAGAGATAATAACTGGACCGAGGTCCACTATGATTGGCGCTGCAGCCGCGGACATGACCAGGAAGCTCAGCAGGGGCCAGTGGCATATTTACCTAGCACTGGGCCCCTCATGCAGAATTCTTATATGTGCCCCCAATGCCAGAAATTATACATTTTCAGACAACAACAAAAAAAAAACACTCTCAGATGAAGGAAAAAAAAACGCCCATAAAAGTCAAATGTCTGTCAGTCATTAGAAATGCTCTTGTGTGGAAAAAAAGAGAAGAAAAAAGAAAAGAGGATGAGCATTACAGCTCAGCTTCCTAACACAATGTGGTGACGGCGCACCAGAACAACAGATTAGAAGCTCTGGATCATTTAAATATGTAACAGCTCTGCCTGTCCCTGCCTCTCTTACAGCTGCAACTTCCTGGCTTTTCTCTCTGCAAATTCGTATATCAGGGTCCGGGCGGCATGAGGCTGAGCCAGTGTCTGCCAGTGAGAATCTAGGTCTTTTGAGTACAGGAACTACTTGTGATACAGCTTAACTGCTACTCAGTAAATAAAATGTGTGGAAACAATCGTTCAGTTCTTCTTTTTTACTGAAAAAACGCTGCATCGCATCATTGAACATATTACCACATCCTGCCGGCTTTTTCTCAAATCATGCAGAGAGCCTGCACTTCAGGGGCCCTTCTTCCTCTGTGGTGTCTGTGTAAAATAAGGTTGAATATGCAAACAGCACACCTAGTGGCATGAAGTGCAAATGCAGTTATGGCCCCATGAGGTAGGTTCCCGACGTGTCAGTGTAAATTATACGGGGGGTTTCAAGTTGTGTCGCTGATATCCGCCGTCTGCTGGGGCCCCCTACCAGCAACTAACCGGTGAGTACTCGGAAAGGGCCCCATGCGGGGGGTTTTCGACACACTGTCGTTGCAGCGTCTAGTGTAGCGCCTTTAACCCTTTAAGCTCGGGGCCATTTTCGCCTAAAAGTTCAACTAAAGACGTACCCAAAGTAAACTGAATGCTGTTCTTGAACTGTTTGGAGTACATGCATGGTTGGGGTCTCATTTGAAAGCTGACAACCTGTATTTTCACCCAGTGCAGTCAGAATTACTCTAGGTGCTACTGGCACAGATTTATTTATGTTGCAGCACACTGAATTAGGATGAATTTCATTCTCGCCTGAATTTTTTTCCCCTCATAAAACACCTGGAAATAAGTCTTGCAGCAGTGAAATAGTTTGAAAACTCAATTTTGCTAAAGCCTGGGGTCTTACATAGTTCAGGTTAAAATGTCAGAGCAGTAATACAAGAAATGAGTGTTTCACACATGTATTTGTACTGCTATGCCCCGGCGATATCAATTTTGGACATCCTCTGTATACCCTCTGCATGCCCTCTGTACAATGGTATATGTTGGTTTTTGGCCTGTTTTTACATTATTGGTTGGCTGGTTAGCCATCGGAGGCAGCGATGAGTCACTTGATTGGTTGAAATATGATGAATAAGCAATGAAAACCATTCAGTCGCCATATTGGATATCCTCAGCACGAGTGAGAGAGGTCTGGATGAAAGTATCTGATAAAAAAATGGATTATTATAGGACGCACACACGGAGAGATGGTGGCGCGTCTAATTCTGGATTATTTGCTTATTTCAAGGCATGTTTTGGACAAAAGGCTATACTTTCTAGCTTTGTCTGGATGCATACGTTTGGACTGTGGCAGTTTTTTCTGGATTATCTGGATTATGGATCATCTGTGATCAGTTATGAGCCTCCAAAGGTGAGTTGCGCTGTTTACTTTATTTGCTGTTTGTTGGACAAATGTGTTTATATTACCCGCCAAAAATATTCAAATCTTTATTCTGAGGCTGTTGTGTAAATCATTTATATAACTTTAAAAATGTTCGTGTTCTGACTCAAATTTAAAAAAAAAATGTACATTGTATCATTGAGACTGTTCTGTAAATAGTTTTCAAATAAACAATAAATATAGCAACTTCTGAGCAATCCATATCAATTTCATACTTAAAATAATGTACCAATTTCTGCCACACCCGATTTCAGGTCAAACCACGCCCACTTCCGGTTTAGACCACGCCCCCTTCCGAGTACAGATATCCATCCAAATACTCCTGGCTCGGCCCCTCTGTCAAATTTTAGAACCCAATGTGGCCCGCGAAACAAAAAGTTTGCCCACCCCTGCTCTAGCTTCTCCACACGTAAAGACACACGAAATCGTCTTTTCCTGTTAGAAACTCACCAAGCGCAGACTCTTGCTCTTGCTTGATTTTTGTAATTCTTGGTATTTTGGCTATAACTTTACTTATTGCAGCTTTCAGATGATGGTTGAAGTCCGCTACGCGTAGCGATAGCGTCACTTCCGGTTTAGTCACCGGAATTTGCCAAAAAAATTTGAAAACAAAAAGCAGCAACGCTGATCCCTTCTACGGGCTCCTACCCAGACTGAGCCCAACTCCAAAATCCAAACGTGGATGAGGAGTGGGCAGGGCTGCTTTATGAGGCAATCTCCACCATAGATGGTAGAAAAAAGTAGACAGTGCATGTGACTCCAAAACATGAGGCCTACCCGGAAGTGTCAAAAACTTGCAATATCACAGTGTCCACCAGGGGCTGGCTCCAAAAAGGCTGTGATTCAGTAGATTCCACTTCAAAATGAAACATCAATAAAACTGGATCGGCTGAGTTTCTATGGTTCAGAGTTGTTTTTTCATTGTCATCGTCTGGAAGACAGATTAGGTGTGCCATCTGAAAATATATTAATATTGAATTTTCTATAGAGAATTAAAGTTTTCATAATAAGGGGGCGTGGCTACTTGATTGACAGGTCTGCTCTGGAATGATTGAGAGATCCTTCCAGTGGCTTTCAGCATGTTTATATTAAGGAGCTGACATCAAGATTAAGTTCTCCTATAAGTGTTATTTTCCACAGTTACTCTGTTTGTTGACTAGTTTTAATTAATTGTTGATTCATTGTAACCATGACTAGTTCCTGAAATTAACTACTCAAAAAGACACCCAAAGGATTCTGTCATCCAGATTTTTCTGTAATTTCTGCATTTATATATAATATTAACAATAAATATGATGTGTTGCGTTCCCCCAAAACAAATCATTTTTTTCTGAGGCGTTGTGTTTTGAACATGAAGTTTCGAAAACTTTAAGCAGCACCAGGTTCTATTTCATCCTGTCAGACCTCCAGAGGCGGTGCATAAAGCCCTGAATGATCATCTTTGCACCCTCGCAGGTCGAGAATGTATACAAAAGTCACCTGTGACCTCCCGGTGACCTACGTGCACCTATATAAGTCACGTGACACCGGAAGCCAGTCCCTTTTTCTTTTCTCGCATCGCAGTGGTTCGAGATCAGGACTGGTGAGCGTATGGTCATATATCAGCGTTTTTCTACCGCTTGTTGCTCCCTGCAACAAGCGGTAGAAGTTGCAACATTGTTGCCCTTCAGAGGCTGCTCAAGCGGCTCAGTCGGCCAGCGTGTTTCTGCGTGGGTGCGGGTGCCAACGGCTGGTTTCAATTTCATCTAGTTTCTTCTTCCCCGGAGTGGTGAGTATTGTGTTTTCCAGCAGCTGTGTTCGGCTTGCGTGGGTTAATTGGTGGCTCCAGTACAGCGTGTGTTCGCATGTGTCTGTGACGCCGATGTGTGGCTACTTGCCTTTTCTTTTTAGGTGCGTTCACACCGGACGCGTTGCAAGCGTCATGGGCATCGCTTTTACATTCAGAGTCTATGGTGGACGAGCTTCGACGGACCTAATGCGCATCAGGCGCTTTTCGAACGTCGCTTTCCGAGCGTTTCAAGTGTTGGCGACATGCGTCACGCGTTGCAGGCGTCAACGCCTGAAGTTGGGAAAATTGAACTTTGGAAGCGTCAACGCGCGCATCATCCAATCACAGACGAGCACTCTGAGCGCTGATGCGGGCCAGAAGCTCGTCAAACTGGGCCCGAGAGAGGCGGAAGTACCGCTGAAAGCGAATTTCATCCTCACGCTGGCCCCGCTATCTGGGTCCGGCCCCGGAGGGTGTGAGAAACTCTGTGCTCGCCGGTGGGCCCGCCGCTGGGGTGGCGCGCTGCACCGGGGGGCCCGGGTTTCTGCCGCAGGACCTCCGGAACCGACTCGGTGCAACGCCCGGAGCGGGCCCGCTCCGTAGGACCGCTGGGTGAGACCGCGCGTCTCGGTCCTACTGCGGGTCGCCGGGGAGCCGGTCGGAGAGGCGGGGGCGGCCGACGGTGTGATCCGTGTCGCCCGCCGCCAAAGCCCAACCAGGCCTGGAGGCTGGGCCTCTGGGTCGGGGGAACAGCCGGCCACGGCGCTGGGCGCGGTGCGGGCGGGGGGCCCCCGTGGTGGGTCCAGGGTTCGTGTGTGCTCTGCTTCTCTCCCTGCTTCTCTGCTTCTGACACCTCCGTGCTGGAGCCGCTCACTGCGGCTGGCTCACATTTCGCCGAATTCGTCAGAACAAAATCATAAACGGTTGGTATTCGGACAAACAAACGACACACTCGGGCTGTAAACGACCACTTTGTCGCCTAATTTAAAAAAAAATCTCGATAAAGTTATACATTTGAAGAGTTTAGAGCTAAAGTGAAATCAGCTTTAGCAGATCGATTTCGGCACCCATTCCGCCATTGTCAACATGAAGACAGGACACAAGCTCCTCCCACTCCCGCCACTGAGCTGCCACGAGTCGCGAGCGTTGCAAGCGTCATGTGTAATTTGAACACGTGTCGAATTCCACACTTTACACGCGTCAACTTTGAGGAGTCAGTGACACCCGTGACGCTTGCAACGCGTCCGGTGTGAACGCACCATTTCACTTTCTCCACGTGTGGCGGTTTTTCACTTCTGCTCTGTGTTGTGGATTTCCCTGCGGCTGGTGCGTCTCTGCTCGGCGGTCTGCTGGGGGGTGGGGGGGCGTGTATGGCAGTGCCCCGCAGGTCTCAAGTCACGAGTGGCGTCTTCTGCCCGACCTGATTCGGCGTGCTGCCTGTCGGCTCTGGTCGTGCGTGGCGTTCTCTGCCCGACCCAACTGGATTGCAGCTTCGGGTGTGACGCCAAGATGGACACCCGAGCCTGTAGGGCCTGTCTGGTGCCTCTCCAGCAGGACGATGGTCATGATCTTTGCCCGTCCTGTTTGGGTATTGAGCATCTGTGCCAGGGACTTACGGAGCAGGCTTGCCCCAACTGCTTTATTATGCCCCGAGTGGTGCGCGTTTCCCGCCTTGCCGCTCTGGAGCCACCGACTGATGCGCTGTCTGATTTCATGCCAGCTGCTCAGCCAAAGCGCCCGGCTATGGGGACCCCGGCTGGGGCTGCCCGGAAGAGACGCAAAAAGGGTGAGTTCGACCCGACACTGGTTAACAAGGTGGAGGTTCTGTCTGCGGAGTTGGCACAGATGAAAGGTCTCCTCCTTAATATTCAGCCGCGGTCGGGCGGTGGTGATGCGGATGTTGAGTCAGTGCGGGACACTGTGTCCTTGTGTGAGGAGGACGTGGTCTCTGTGGCAGCGTCTGATTCTCTGTTTCGAACGGACGCTGAGGAGCTGGAGTCTAGGGCCTCGGAGTCTGGGTCTCTCACCTCCGTTGGTCTCCAGGAGTGTGACGAGGCCCTTGGCCCTCAGTGGTCCATGCTGCTCTCGCCCACCTGCATCTGGACATTCTACAGGTCCCGGAAGCATCAGATAGCACTTTCTTCAGGCACCAGAGGGCGCAGCAGGCTTGTGCTGTCCCTCCGTCCTCGGAATATGTCAAGCAGCTGCATGCCTGTTGGACTGATACCAAGGCGCTGTCGCGGTTAACATCTGACAGCAGGGCTCTGGCATCCATGCAGGGTGCACCTCAATATGGCCTGGGCCACATGCCCCCTGTGGAACCGGCCATTGCTTCTTTGATTGTGTCTCCTGAGGAGGCACTTCGGTCTGACCCTCGCTGCCCTAACTCACAGTGTCAGCTGACTGACGAGCTCCTGTGTAGGGCCTATGACACAGGTGTGCGTATGGGACGGATGGGTAATTCCCTGTCCCATTTCATGTTGGGTCTCTCGGCTGCGCTGGAGTCCTCGGCAGCCGGGGACCAGACACTGGGTCTGCTGGATGTGTCGCTGCAGATGTTCGCATTGATGTCGCGTGAGCTGCGTTGCCTTCTCTCCACGCTTACGCTTACATGCCGACAGGTTTGGCTGGCCCAGTCCCCGCTGTCGGAGGCGTGTTGGAGGACCCTAAGGAGCGTTCCAGTTGTTCCTGGTGAACTTTTTGGTGCGGCTGCCACTGAGACGCTTGAACGCACTGCCCAGGCCACTCAGACGAGGCACCGGCTTGTGGGCCTCCACAGACACCGTGCGCCGGCCCGTGGCGCCTCGACGGCGCGTCTGGAATCTGCTAGGCGGTCGGGGGTGTCGCCTGCTGTGGGAGCGCCCCCCCCCCGACAGCGTGCTGCATTTGCCCGGGAGCCACAGAGGTCCGAGAGGGTGCAGTCCTCGCGGTCTCCTCAGCCTGTGCCATCCGGCCAGCGTCCCCCCAGACCCTCCCTGGGTCGGGGGTCATGTAGGTGAGGCCGTGCGGCCGATGGTGGGATTGTTTACCCGGGGGCAGCTGGACTACTGGACCCACAGCACTTCGGGTGCCTGGGTGCTGGCCACACTGTCCCAGGGTTACCGCCTCCAATTCCACCGTCGGCCACCCGTACCCGGTCGGGTCGCGTGGACGGTCATCCACGACCCCGCGAGAGCACGGGTGCTGGATGCTGAAATCATGACCTTACTGGACAAGGGCGCTATTGTGCCCGTGGACCGCCAGCGGGATACGGGGGGCTTTTACTCTCGTTATTTTCTGGTGCCAAGGAAGACCGGCGATCTGTGCCTGGTTTTGGATTTGAGGGGTCTCAATGTTTTTCTGAAATGGCTTCCTTTTCGCATGCTGCGCACACACGAGATGTTGCAGGCGATTTCCCAGGGCGATTGGTTCACATCCATCAACCTGACGGACGCATACTTTCATGTGCCAATTGCGGCACAGCATCAGCGGTTCCTGCAGTTTGCGTTCAGGGGTTGCCACTACCAGTTTCGCGTCCTTCCATTTGGCCTCTCCCTGTCACCCAGGGTGTTGTTCCGTTGTGTCGCTGCTGTGCTGGCTCCGCTGCAGGCAACCGGGCTAAAGATCCTCCCGTACATTGACGATTGGCTGGTGTGCGCCCCCTCTCGGGCTCAGGCTGTACGAGACACCCAGGCTGTTTTAGATTATGCCACACGGCTGGGCCTGCGGGTGAACCTGGCCAAAAGCAGTCTCATGCCTGCGCAACGCACGGTGTTTCTAGGGGCGGAGTTGGGACCAACGGCCGCCCACATGGCTTCATCCGTGAAGTAACATAGTCGAGAATTGGGTTGACATTCCAAGAGGAAGCAGGGTTGGTTTTTTTCAATTGGGGTTACTCTGAGTGTTTTCAAAGTCCCCCAAACTGCAGAGGGGGTGACCTTGGCCACTTGGGAAGGTTGCACGAGTCCGAGACCCAGCACAGTGGTCCACCGTGAGGCGACGATGCATCTACTCGATTTTCAACCTTCTAGCTCAAAGTGTTTGTGAACTGCGATTAAAAAGGGACTAGCTTAACCTCTCAGGCCCTGATGGTTGACCTTTTGTATTTGTGAAGGTCGTACGCGTTTGCCACGCAGCACACTGGTGACACGTGATGACATGATGCGTGTATTCAATTTTCAGCCTTCTGGGTCAAAGCGTTCCCTCCTTTTTCAGATTCAAATAGGGGGACTTTTAACTGCTCCAAGTCAATTTGGGCTACTTTTTGAAAAATACCTCTTTTTGGGCCTCCCGAAGCCCCCCGTGACCCTGGAGACCCCGGGTTCAGACTGCTAGATGGCGTGGGGCCCCTCTGCGAGGATTTAGATGAAACAACTGACTCTGCATAACTTTTAGTATTTATTTTGGCCCGGATAAGCTCAGGGGAGAATGTTTCCCCTGCCCATCCCCCACTCAAGGCTCGAAAGTGAAAAGAAGCAGACTTCATTTTGGGCTACTTTAAAGCCTCACAGAAAGTAGCCTCAAATGACGAAGTAAAAATGGGCTACTCACAAAAGTAGCCCAAAAAGAAGGTGGGTACTTGTAATCGCATTCGACCCAAATGAAGGAGGTTAATTTGGGCCAATTTCTGTCTACAAAAAGTAGCCCAAAATGAAAATTTCGTGCCCCAGGTACTCTGTGGATGTAAATTTGGGCCACTTTGTCCATTGGAGAAGTACCCTTAAATGAAGCCTTCATTTATAGCTACTTTCTACATTGAAAAAGTAGCCCAAAATGAAGACATTTTTGTCTTCCATGAAACAAAGGCTTCAATTTGGGCTACTTTTGAAAATTTGAAAAGTAGCCTAAATTAACCCATTTGTGCCCAAATTTTTTTCAGAGTTATAAGGCATATCATTTTATCAGTTGAGTCCAGTTGAATCAAGTTATGTATTTATTATTTCCATTTTGTTCCTTTTTTTGAAAAAAATTGCATTTTTATGACTGGCAACAATTGTTGCCAGTGGGCACATACCTTGTCACTATGTCAAATGTCACCTATAATACAGGAATGACAATAACAACAAAATAATATAGTCAGAATAAACAATAACAATAAGATGGAGCCTCAGGTTCTCCCTGCATAAAATTCCCAACAACAAACAATTTAGAATGTTTTTTTTTATTCTCATTTTTTTTCACTCAACACCTCAGCAAACAGTTTTTTCTTAGAACGTCTAAAAACACATACTACATAAAATTTCTTGCCATACATTCCATCATCTTTCATACATGTTCTACTTCTTAAAGCACACCACATGTGGTGGAACATCACACTTTCCATGTGCTAATGATGTGCGCCGCCACAGTTCTTGCATTGTTTCTAGTGATGGGTAAATCAGGCCTCCTGAACCACTTTCCGTGGTTTCCATTTTCTGTGGTCACGAGTCTCTTGGTTTTAAAGTGGAGGCTGAAGGACTGACAATGAAGTGTGCTTTCACACAATTCTTGAACATACAGCACCATCTAGTGGCTTCAGACAGTACGGACAGTGGTTCATGAGGCCTCGTTTGCCTCTCACTAGTTGCACCTGCTGCTGTTGAAACTATCAAACCAGTTATCAGCAATGCCTTTGAAGATCTTCTACCCTGCCTAATTGGCTTTGTTCCATGGAGGAGGGTCTGGGCTGTCAGCCTCTGGAAGCAGAGGAGATCCTCCTGCCCACTTTTCCAGGACCTAAGTGAATGACAAAGCAAGCATGACAGATGTAAGAATGCACCATGTTTTAGTTCACATTTGATTTTATTGATGAATCATCAATATCATTCTTTCTCAAGCATCATATGTAGAATACTCGGGAAAAGCAATATCACAGTTTAGTTTTTGATGTTGGTCTGGATATCATCACTGTTGCTCCTGTCGACTGAAGAGCAGTAGCGATGATGACCTCTAGTCAAAGATCACAGACTCGACTGTGATATTGCTAAATAACATCCATCCTACCCCAGGGGTGGGGGTGGGGGGGCATTGGCTATTAAAAGTACTTGTGTGCCAAGAGAAGTGCACCTCCAACATCATCCAACAGCAACATTTTTTAACTTCAGTGAAACACAAGCTAATGTTAGCTAGCAACAAAATGATATATGATAACATATAAAAATCCGAAACACACAGGCCTTGAACACCTGTGACCTTATTTAGCTTGAAAGAGTATTCTAAGAGGACTAAAATGAGACACTGTACATCATTCTACAAATGTAAATAAGTAAATTAGGAGCAATCCTGCAGACAGTGTTTTCCTGTAGTTAGTGACAAGCTATGTGCCCATTGGCAACTTTTGTTGCCGCTCATAAAAATAAGCCCATGAACAAAAAAATATTTATCCTAGATACAATTTTTGGGTTCAGGGTTACTCTAGAGACTCGAATGATTAAATAATTATAAATATGGCTGTTGGAAAATCATTAGAAATGTTTGAAAATTACCTCTTTCCAGGAAGATTTGCGTTGGCCATGTCTTCAGCCGGAAGGAGCAGGAAGCAGATGATGTCATGTGACAGGAAACACTTCGAAATGATTTTTTTAAAAATGAAAACCTTTGTCTAAGTGGTCTACTAGCATTTAAGTGGGAAAAGTTGCATGAGTACCTTTGAGATTTTTTATTGTGAGTCAAAAATAACAGTGACAAACTTTGGCAACAATTGTTGCCAGTGGGGCAAAACGGGTTAAAGACATCAATCTGATCTCTCCCTGCAACAAAGAAGTTTTCATTTTGGACTACTTTATGTTTTTGAAAAGTAGCCCCAAACGACAAGCTTTCTTTTCCTGCCATTGCAAAAGAGGGATGAAAATTTGGGCTACTTTTCAAAATGGAAAAAGTTGCCTAAAATGAAGATTTTAATTTAGGCTACTTTTCAAATTTTCAAAAGTGGCCCAAATTGAAGACATTAATATGAGCTCCGCTTCAAGGAAAGGAAGTCTTCATTTCGGGGTACTTCCTGTGTATAAAAAGTAGCCCAAAATGAAGATTTCGTGCCCCTGGTACTCTGTGGAGGTAAATTTCGGCTACTTTGTCTATTGCGAAGGTACCCTTAAATGAAGCCTTCATTTATGGCTACTTTCCACATTGAAAAGGTAGCCTAAAATGAAGGCATCATTTTTTTATCTTCCATGAAACGAAGGCTTCAATTTGGGCTACTTTTGAAAATTGAAAAGTAGCCTAAATTGAAAACATCAATCTGATCTCTCCTTGCAACAAATGGAAGTTTTCATTTTGAGCTCCTTTTTGTTTTTGAAAAGTAGTCCAAAATGAAAAGCTGGCTTTTCCTGCCATTGAAAAAGAAGGAAGTAAATTTGGGCTACTTTTAAAAATTGGAAAAGTAGCCCAAATTGAAGTCTTCATTTTAGGGAACTTTTTCAATTAGAAAAGTAGCCCGAAATGAGAAGTAACCCAAAATGAAAACTTCAATTTGGTTAGGGTTAGAGAAGATGACTCCCATTGGAAGTCATTTTGGGGTACTTCTCAAGCTGACAAAGTAGCCCCAAATGAAGACATGATGTTTGGAGTTTTTGTGGCCTCAAGTCACCCAACAGAAGGAGGCAAATTTCGGTTACTCCTCAAATTCAAGAAGTAGCCGAAAATGAAGAGGTGACTTGGCTTCTTATCACCGTCAAAGGAGGAGGTAATTATGGGTTACTTTTTCAGTTTAAAAAGTATCCGAAAGTGAAGCAGGTAATTTCGGGGCACTTTCTAAATTGAAAAAGTAGCCAAAAATGAAGCGGTAAAACGTACTGAGCAGGATTACTATTGCAACAACACATCATCAGTAGGGTAAAACTAACCTGTCTCATGACGGTCTAAACCCAGCTCACGTTCCCTATTAGTGGGTGAACAATCCAACGCTTGGTGAATTCTGCTTCACAATATCTTAAGACAAGCTAGATTTTGAAATGCAAAATGTGTTGACTGAGAGCTAATAAGATGATGCGTTGCTCTGACTGCCAGAGAAGCAGGTCTGGGGACAAAAGTCCCCGAACCAAAGCAAGGCACCTCGTATGGTATCGCCCCACGACACCTGGTGTGCCTTGAGTTGCTTTGGGGCACTCTCCCATGGATCCTGTCCATAGTGCCCCAAATTGGGAAAAAGTACCCCTAGGGGCAAGGGAGCATCAGCGTCTACCCACCTGACCCGGTCGGGTCTGGGGACAAAGTTCTAAAGAGTCAACTGAAACGCCCCACTTGGAACCCCCTGCCCCCCCACGGGTCACCCCGAGACCTTTCAGGGCCTTCTGCACGACGGCGTGCAAAGACTCCCGAGTGGGAGGGGGAGTCCCCCAAATTGAAGGAAAGCACCCCTTACGGCGTCCCGGCATCGAAATGTGTGGAAAGTGCCCCAGTGTGAAGAAGAAGTCCCCCAAAGCGGAAAGAAGTGGCCTCTCCGGCGTCCCGGGTCGTCTCGGGAAACCTTCCCCCGAACTGAACCGAACCGAAAGTGCCCCAAAGTGAAGGGGGCGGTCCCTGGGCGGAGCCCGGCGGGGTAGCCCCTTTCGAAACGGGCACCTCGAAGCCTGCCTCCCTGTGGGCTCCCTTCCGTCTTGGAGGGAGGTGGTCCACACCGATGCGTCTCTCACAGGATGGGGCACGACGTGGCAGGGGCGTTCGGCTCAGGGGACGTGGGCCCCGACATTGCGCCTGGACCACATCAACGCGCTGGAGCTATTGGCAGTGCAGTTTGTGTTGGACCACTTCTTACCGGTACTGTGGCACAGACATGTGTTGGTGCATTCCGACAGCACCACTGTGGTTCACCACATCAACCACATGGGCGGGACGTGTTCTTGGAAGTCGGTGTCACTGACGCGGCAGCTTCTGTCCTGGACTGCCCAGCAGTTTCTCAGCTTGAGGGCTGCACACATTCCGGGCACACAGAACTTGGTGGCAGATCTTCTGTCTCGCCAGCGGCCCTGGGCCGGGGAGTGGCGGCTCCACCTGCAGGTGGTTAACCGCTTTTGGGTATTGTTGGGCAGGGCTGCGGTAGATTTGTTTGCGGCCAGGGACAACGCCCATTGTCCTCTGTGGTTTTCTCTCGAGGACGGTGGTCCACTTGGGCAGGATGCGCTGGCGCACGACTGGCCCTGGTCTCCCCTGTATACCTTCCCTCCCATTCCCCTGATCTTTCCAACTCTGATGAGGGTCCTTCACGGGGGTCACCGTCTCCTCCTGGTGGCTCCGTTTTGGCCGGGGAGGGTTTGGTTCCCGTTGCTGCACAGGCTCTGTTGCAGCTCTCCCGTTCCTCTGCCCTCCAGGTGGGATCTCCTGTCACAACTGGGGGGGGCGGTTGGTGCATCCCAGTCTGGAGCGCCTGCAGCTGTGGGTGTGGCCACTGCAGGGCCCGGAGTCTCCTCCGAGTTTGGGGGGGCAGTAGGATGCACTGTTTCCAGTGCTCGTGCCCCTGCTCCACGGTGCTTGTACTTGAATCGGTGGAAACTGTTTGAGGCCTGGTGCCGGGGACGGGGACTTGAGGCCGTTTATTGCCCGGTCGCCTCTGTCTTGGACTTCCTACAGGGCCTGTTGGATCGGGGTCGCTACGGTTGCTCGGTGGGCTCTGACAGGATGTGTCTCTGTTTTTGAAGGGCGCCAGGTGGCTCCATCCCCCGGCACGTCCCATTGCGCCATCGTGGGACCTGACAGTGATGTTGGAGGCCCTGAGGGCTGCTCCGTTTGAACAATTGGGACAGCGGATCTGAAATAGCTTTCTATTAAGACGGCCTTCCTTCTGGCCATGGCGTCAGGTAAGCGTGTTGGGGAACTGCAGGCGTTGTCTGTTCATGAGTCTTGCTTTAAGTGGAATGCTGAGGGCTCTGGTGTTACACTGTGGCCTGATGCCACTTCCCAAGGGGGCTACGGCCAGGGGCGAGATCCATCCCCCTCGAGCTGGCACGATTGGGGCCACCAACAGTGGACGAACCGTTGTGCCCGGTTCGTGCCTTGGTTGTGTATATCCTGGCCACGGCTTCAGTGTGCCGGTCTGGTTGCCTGTTTGTATGCTATGGCAGTCCTCGCAAGGGCCTGGCGCTGTCCAAACAGCGACTCGCTCACTGGGTGGTGGACGCTATTCAACAGGCTTATGTTTCACAGGGCCATCCCCCACCGGATGGTGTGTGGTGTCACTCGACCAGGGAGCTCTCCACCTCGTGGGCTGCGATGCCGGGGGTTCGCCTCCACGTCATCTGTGTGGCTGCATCGTGGACATTGCCGTCTACGTTTTCCCGGTTCTACCGCATGAATGTGGCAGTGCCTCATCCGCTTCAGGGGATCCTGGGGCAACAGTCATCATCTTGAGGTGAGAACTTGTTCTGTGGGGGTTGCTTTCGATTCCTCGAGACTTTGTTAGGTATGTGTCATCCAGTGCTTTATGAACCGCCCCTGGCGACCTGACAGGATGAAATAGAACATAAGTTACGTATGTAACTACGGTTCTATGAATCCTGGATGACTGCCAGAGTGTCAGGTCCCTCTGAGTCCTCGTGTGCTCGCGAGAAGTCTAAGACTTGCCACATCGAAGGACATCGAAGGATCAAAAAGCGATGTCGCTATGACATCATGAGAGAGCGTCTGGAGATGCACGAGGAGGAGGGATGTTAACCTGTTCGGAGCATGGCCCGGTGGGGCCGGCTCTGGTTCTGTGTACGGTGTGTGAGTGGGTGTGTGACTCGGGCTCAGTCTGTTCTGTTGGGTGACCTGCCGCGAGCTGTGGGTGCGTGCGTGTGGTGTGTGAATGGAGGCGGAGCTTCGAGTCTCTCGGAGTCCCGGGTCGCGGTCAGCGGAGCTGCTCCCCAAAGGGGGTGAGGGGCGTTGGTCCCGGTCCAGCTTCCCCGGCAGGGACAGCAGGAGAGAGAGAGAGGCGGAGAGAGAGAGAGAGAGACGGAGTTCTGGCGTCTCCCGACTGGCGGAGGTCCGTGTGTGGATCTACTGCACGGGGTGTGAGGCGAGATCACGCGAGAGGGGACGTAGGGGAAAAGGAAGAGAAAGGCGGGGGGGTGAGAGAATTGAGCAGGCGGGCGAGCGACGCGCGTGCGTGCTCCTGACGGAGGTCTACCGCGCTGGATCGAATCTCGAGTTAGTAAGAGCAGAGCTTGAAAGATGAGCCTGTCTTCCTATCTCACACGCACAGATGCACGGCTCGCCGGCATCTTGCGGGTCTGATCTGTGAGGAGGAAGCGCGTGCTCATGAACGTGCGCACGGGAGCACATGAGGAGAGAGAGAGAGAGAGAGATGGAGAAAGAAAGATACACAGTCACACGATAATGAACAGCTTCAGTCCGTTCGTTAATAAAAGCCAATGCATGAATTACACTCCCATCCGTCTGCCTAAAGCCTGCCCAAGGCTCACTTCTGTGTGGTTTAGAATTTAGCAGTTGAAGCTTGGCGTCTGTGTTGCGGTTGGCGAAATACGGTGATTTCGGTGGGGAGATCAAAGCCGTTGCTCTGATCTCGCTTGGGTTCTGTTGCGTCCAACAGAACCTCGGGCTCTTGGAGGGGTCCACGTGGAGGAAAAGAGGTGTCCGGTTCTCCGGTCCGGGCCCTCAGTTGGTTGTTGGTCGGCTGCGGGGGGAGAAGAACGGAGGAGCTCTGAGCTGTAGCGGTGCGGTCTGGCTGGTGTCTTCAGTCTACTCCAGGGGAGTCCCTGCCGTTCTGCTCCGCTGGGAAAAGGGGCTTCACCGGTGAAGGAGGGGAGATGGCCCCAAAACGTCCCGACCAGCGGGTCAGTTCTGTACCGGGTTTAGTCCGTGGGAGAGACGCACTGCGCACGTCCTACCTAGACAGAAACTTAAGTTGAACTGAAGATGGCGCGTTGTGACTCTGTTTGACTGGCGGGTGGAGCTCCCACCCCCAGGGTCTGTTTGGCCAATCAGATGGTGATCTGGGTCCTCCCTCCTCTGCTCTGGGGAGGAGCCTCACAAGCGCCCTCGTGAGGTTGGCGGTGGTATTGCACCCTTATCTGGTTTCTTTGTTCTGTGAGCCTGAGCACATGGTGAAAGAGGGCAGCCATTTCAGGTTCTGTGGGACAAGATGGCGGTGGCCTCCTGCTGGGGGAAGAAGTTCCTATCCTTTGTTCTAGAGAGCTTCAAAGTCTACTGTGTCTCTGTCACAGCAGGGGTCATGTCTCCTCTGTGAAGGGGGACAACATGACTCCGGGTCATGCCTTAGCTGGATCTGTCCATCAGTGCGTCCCCAACATCCCCCCTTTGGTCCGAAGAGTGGGATTCGGTTCACAGTCTTTGGAGCAACGTACGGGACGAAAAATCCACAGATCCTGTGAAGCATAATGTCCATAAACAGTCCAGAGATCAAACAGTTCAAGGTTCAAACAGTTCATGTCGAGACAGTTCATGTTCAAACAGTTCAAGGTTGAGAGGTAAGCACCTGGGCGGTAAGGCAGAGGGGAACCTGGGCAGGGCTCTACAATTCTTGTTCTAACTAGCTACATACACATACTCGCTTCATTTCAGACAGTTGGATCACATGTTCAAAATGGAAGAGTGAAGGTGTAGAGCAAAGAAAAGAACAAGAAAGGAAACTGGTTGTTAGCCCAAGGTTAGTAGGTTATTTCCGCCCCCCGGGGGGAGTAGGAATAACCCGTGGTTGGTATGCGCATTGCCTTACAACGCACGGTGGTATCAGAATCAGGGCTACAGTCTGGTCTGTAAATTTGGATGGTATTCACCTTATTCAGGAAGTGCTGCTGGATGGCGCCATTTTTGAGAGCAACTTCCGGTTGGCCGTCTTTGCGCTGCAACAACATTGAGTCCTCTCGCTACTTTCGCTACTTTTAACTGTTCTTTTTGGCGATTTGAACATGTTTAGCATCAATTGCGCTGTCCGTGGGAGCCACAACAACTGGGGAAAGATGAAGCTCTCTCTCTCTCGGTATTGTTTGGAGCACGGAAAGTCTAGATCTGAATGCTGCGGACCAGCTTTTAAACTCCACCCGCCTCGTCTAAAGAAGAAGACCTCCGCTGCTGGCTCAAGGCGCTCCATTTGAAAAAGCCCCCAAAGCATCCGGATGTGTTCTCCTGTCATTTTGTGGACCTACATCCCTCACCACTTCATCCCTCACCACTTCATCCCTCTCCAGAGAAACGGCCGGGGCTACAAGGCTGAGTTAAAGAAGCCACGACGGAAGCTGGAGAGACATGCAGGTAACTAATCATATGTTAAATAACAGCTGCTGCTGTTAGAGTTGGGATAATAAACACTGTAAATGATAGCGTAATGATTAGCCTTAGTTTGTGTAGATAATTGTCAAAAATATCAGGTCTCCTCATCGCTATGTAAACACCATAGACATTGAATAAAGTAAACACAGCGATTCTACCAAAGTTCTGTTTCCTCTAAAGACCCAGCTCTGCCATCAGTCAGGTTAAAGATCCTCTCTGTTGTTTTGAAGCGTTGTTATGACTGCGGTTTGGTCAGAATCAGTTTTTTATTGCTCCAGGAATTAGCATTAGCTTGTGTCAGGGTTAATAACAGTAAACCACAGGGGCTGTTTCACAAATGACAACAACCTCCGTTTGCATGTTGGATAACTAGACCGATGCAGAGTGATACAGCAGAGTGTCCTCCCAGGCAGAGACTCAGCCACAACTTCCACAAGCACAATGGTGACTTTGACATGATCTATGTAAAAAAAAAAAACACCCAATAATAGTAAAAGTCAAATATATTAATATTTTCTCATTTGTTCCAAATTAAATGAAGTGGACTTCTGTTGGCTTTTAGTGAAGATTATCTTACTAAAAAGATAAAACTTGAACTGCATTTTTATTGTGACATAAAATGTCATTATTGTCCCAAGAGTAACTGGATTACAGACGTACTGTTTTGTGCAAGCGTCCACACATCACTTTAGAAGATACACTCAACCTTTTAACACACCTTTTACGTCTATATATGTTGTTTCCATCCCAGCAGGTAGGAAACACGTGATCATTGACAGAACATTTGCAAAATATTTAACTGGGGAAAAATATATTTCATATTATTTGGGGACTTGTCTGATACGATGTTTTTGTAACATCATACCTGAAATATACCCATCATTCTTTTTCCTCAGATGCATCAACCAGTGCTTGGAGTGAAAGTCCTGCAGCCAGACGGCGAGCTCCAGGCTGAACCTTCTGCCTCCTGCCTTCCTCTGTCAGACCAGGACCGTGCTGGAAGTCCTGTTCTCTGCCAGCCATTCCAGGGTCATCCAGCGACAGTGTTCAGCACCATCCGAGCTGCATCCAACACTCTGACGCTCTGACCATCTCTCCCTCGTCCACACTGCTCTCCCTCTGGAGAAAGATTGTCATGTTTGAGCTGTAGCATTTTATTTAACTATCATGATGCTGCACCACCTGCTTCACCGTCTTCAGAGTGACTGTGGTTTGAATTCTGTGTTTGGATTGTCTGACAAACTGTCCACAACCTTTTGACCCAAAAAGGACAGTTTTGATTTCACTAGTTCACAATACGTTCCTAGATTTCTCAATAGTCCAGTTGATGTATTTTTTGGTAAACTGTATTCTCTTTTGCAAACGTCTGTTTTTCAATAGGTTCTTCTCGCCCCTAGTTTAATTTCACACAGGCTTTTCTAATTGTCACAGTATCAAAAGTTAATCCAGAGTGTCTGTGATGATCCTGGAGTTGATCATTGGTTCAGTCTTTTTCTTTCTGCCTCTTTTTTGATCCATCTGGATGGTAATGTTTGGTTTTCTTTCATTTTTTCTCTGGTTTTGCTCCCATTTTATATGACTGGAGTTTATTTTAGCTGAGCAGTTCATCATTTTCTGCACTTTTTGTGTTTTTCCTTCACAAATCTTCATTTGAATTTCATTCTGCTTAGAATGTTGGGCACTGCAATTTTTTTGCTCAGATTTTCAGGATGATTGATAAAATTTTATATGACCTGATCAGTGATAGTACTTATGAACTGTCACATGCTTTTTTGTTTACCTTCTATTTAAAGTAAAAAAATAAACCAATACTTTAATCAGATATGCAAAGGTGGGACAATTCAGTTAAATGTTTCAGGCAGTAGTATGTAATACACATAAATTACATTTTTATGGAGTACCTAGGAAAAATATGACACATTACAATTTTGAAGTAACTCACCCAACACTGCAGCATCATAATTTGGCACACCAGATTTAGATTGTGGATTGTGTTCAGCCACACTGTCTTTATTTAGCAGTAACTCATCAACTCAAACACACTTTACAAGACATTCCATTTTACACTGTGTGAATTGTAAAATAAGGAACATTAATTTTATTTGTCATGTAGAACTTTTGTTAACAAAATGTTTATTCTGTTATGCCGTATATGACCTTTGATATTTAAACTGTACCATCTGTTTATTGACTGTTCAAGAATTGTAATTTCAGTAAAATATCACTGCTTTCTGACTGTTTTGTGATCTTTCAATAATTCATTAATACACTACTACATTATGACAGGAAACAATTGACAACAAGGAATAGAGCACATTTAAATCAATAGCTTAGCTTTAAATTTCAGAAAAAGAAGTAGACTCATAAAAAGGCCTTCATTTGAAATACTATTTTTTTTTAATCAAATTTAATTAAACTATAAACAATTTCAAGTCCAAGTACCTTCCATTTGTAAAAGGGGCTGAAACAACTGATTAAATTAATCCAATCTATGGAAGTATTTATTAACTGTGGAGAATACGCTCACTCTTAATCATACCATCAGCTGAAACGGTTTATATCCAAAACTTTGGGAGGAGGAGCCATGAAAGAAAACCATCTCTACCTGACAAAACAAAAAATGTATGTATATTACCATTCTTGATGTGAAAAAACAGCGCCGACTTTACCGCTGTGCAAATACTGATAGGCTTCAGCGCCCTAATAGCCTCATAGCCGAGCCAGCCGCGTCAAGAAACAACATGAAATAGTGGAAAATATCGCCATAAACATGACCTGTGGCCACTTTTCTCATGTGATCCCCCCACTCTGTAATAAGTCGTGGATGAGGCAGACTCGATCCATTTGTGATTTTTAAAGAGGTTTTCGTTTATTCCTACATCATTTTCTCAGCTGTAAACAACGGCAGTAGCGTGTTACCGGAAGTGCTACTCAAAACAGGAAGTCCCGCCCCTTGGAAAATGGGCGGGGCTGAATAAGGTGAATACGCGGTGCGGGAACCACGGCCGTGATGGTGAGTGAGTGTTGGTGGTGTGTTTGGAAGTGTATGCGTGTGTCACCCTCCCAAACCCAACATTCAGTACGGACTTAGACATTACACTTTCTGCTTCATGCTAATTAGGATTTTTTTGTAAAACCCAACTCTTGGCTCTGTTGGCTAACAGAGAACGGACTGGCACTGCCGAGACTCTGCCAGAGGCACCTGTGAACGTTGGATAACTGTGGCGGTGTTAGTTCTGGAAATCTGCTCGACCGGGGTTAGTATGCTAAGCATGGTGGTGTTTCACCTATACTGAGGCTACTAACGGGGGGGAGCTTCTGATTT
Organism: Salarias fasciatus; assembly: GCF_902148845.1. Classification (NCBI taxonomy): domain Eukaryota; kingdom Metazoa; phylum Chordata; class Actinopteri; order Blenniiformes; family Blenniidae; genus Salarias; species Salarias fasciatus. The sequence goes on from NC_043755.1 coordinate 26,419,591, forward strand.
ATGACTATTCACGCAGGTTGTTCTTAAGGGTACTTCACAGTCTTTTAGGCATGCAAGGTGTTATTAAAGCAAGGTGTAAGTTTACAGCGACTAGGGACCCTGAACGGTTACTCGACCCTCATTATTAGTCACTAGGTCAGATGGATGACGTGGGCAGGACTCGTGCATGCATGGTGTTAGTTGAACATGGCAGTCTACTGGACCCTGCTAGTGACCTCATTACTCTACCCGGGTTTGAGGTCCTCCCCCCTCGCCAGGCGGGGAGCTGACCTCTGGTACCCAAGGAGTGAATGGGTTGAAGAGTTTGATCTGGTTTGTGTGGACCCATTTGTATCCTGGGGGCTGTCTGGGCTTCGGGATTCTGATCCGGTCAGCCGCTGGCGCCAGTTTCCCCATGGTCTCAAATGGTCCTGACCACCCGGGGAGGAACGTTCTGTAGGTTCCTCCTGGCTGTGCGTGTCTGACGTAAAACACTTGGCCCGCCTCCTGGTGCTCTCTGCGGGGTGCCGTGCGATCCAAGTCGGCCTTCGCCCCTGGAATGCCGGCCTCCAAGTCTCCTTGGGCCCATGGTTCAGATGTGTTTACGCAGATTGGCCGCGCATTGATGTGTAGTGTGGGCGGTGGCCGCACTGACACCTTCAGGGTGGTACAGGAAGTGCAAGGGAGATGTCATTTCTGTGTCAGTCATCTCAAAGGGAGTAACTCCGGTGGAGTGGTGCAGTGTAGACCGGCTGGTCGTCAGCACCAGGGGGAGTTTCACGTCCCGGTCTTTACCACTTCTCCCAGCATGCTCTCTGTGCCTGCTGGTAATGGTTGGGTTGGTTCTTTCAACCTGACCTGATGACTGAGTGTGGTATGACAGGTGGAAGCGTACTTCCAACCCCCAGATGTCATATCGGGGTGTCATAACCTGTGACACAGAATGTGTGCCTCTGTCTGGGTCTCCAGATGGAGGGAGGCCCCAGCATCTGAACCGGCGGTTCAGGAATAGGGCTGCGGTCATGATGGTTGCGTCATTGGGTGCTGGAAGGCCTTCAACCCGCTTGGTGGAGGAGCAAGTAACGGTGAGGAGGTAGTTGTTACCTCTGGAGGATCTGGGGCCGAGCTCAATCCAGTCAACTTGCAGGTGAGACCACCGAAAGATGACCCCCCTCCCTAGGAGTGGAGCTCGGTTCCGTGGTCGTGAGGGTTGAAAGTGACAACAGATGAGGCGGCTTTGGGCATAAAGCTCGGTGTTGTGGGCCAGTATGCCCTGCTGGGGAGTTTGGAGGGTTGTGCGGGAGCCATGGTGGCCACTCACCGGGGAGCCGTGCGCGTGAGCTAACATGGCACCTCGGTGGTCAGTTGGGACTGCCCACCGGGCGGGTCCCTGACCGTTGGTGTGAACTAACAGGCCCCCCTCCCGTGTCAGGTATGACAGATCACGGGTGAAGGTCTGTAGTTCCCTTGGCCCGTCCTGCAGAACGTGTGGGACTCCATCCGTAGATGTGTTCTCCACACGCCATCGGAGGATTCCGAGCACGGGGTCCTGCTCCTGCATCGTGATCAGGTCGTCGTCGCCCTGGTTCCGTCCCAGGTGGAGGGTCTGCGCGTTGGCACCCCCTCGTGTCTCCCTGGCCTGACGGCGGCTGACGGCGTGGACCACACACGACTGCGGAGCAGGGAGCCACTCATGCTGGAATTCCTAGCGTGTTCCCTGTTCTACTCCCAGCTTGGCTAGGTGTTCTGCCTCATCATCTCCAGCTTTGTCCGGACCTGTGACATGGGAGTGACCTTTGACCTTCTCCGGGTCCACTGTCACTCCTTTGTTGGTCACAAGCTGGTTGCATGTCGAAAACAGTTCTGACTGTTCGACATTTTTGTTCCAGGCATTTCTCATGCCGTTCGCCATCCCGGTGGGGAGGGGCGAGGTGGAACTATGGCGGGCATAGTTCAGGATGGAACAAAATACCAGTTGTGTGATGGACAGTTTCACTGCCTGCTGCAGTGCTGTGAGCACCGCTGCGGTTTCAGCGTACTGACTGGTCTTAGGGCTCAGCTGGAAATGACTTGGCAGGTCACCGTTCTGACCGACCCAAACAATACCCACACCGGCCCTAAGCTGGCTGTCATGGTGGACTGAGCAGCTGTCGACATAGACTCGGGGAAGACCTTGACAGACGTCCTCGTCATGGCGATGATGAGGGGAAGAGAGGGTCTGAGTCGTGACAAGGAGAGGTTTGATGTTAGACTGTTCTGCACAGTCACAATGCTCACGCTCAACCAAGTTTCGGCCCGTGGACATGTTCCGGTTCTGAGCGTACGCGACTTCAATGTCATAGCCTTGAAGTGCCATCATTCCAGAGGCAATACGGCTGTTCGGAGAGCGAGCCAGGAGCTGGCTCGAGACGCGTTCGGTTTCGGCTGTATGGCCCTCAGAGGAGCGGCTCCTCATGAGGATGTCACCCACACAGATGAAGCTGCTGCTGGCGGCGGCGGCGGCGCTCAGGGCATTGTGGGGAAAGATGGTGAACTCCGATGGTGGGTTCAGGTAGCCAAATGGGCAACGGTTCCAGGCGTGCTGGCAGTTGCCGAAGGAAAAGTCGAGTCTGTACTAGTCAGCGGGGTGGACCACCATTTACCCATGGGTTTTAATGCTGGTCAGATTGGTGAGTTGTGGGTCAAGCTGCACTCTCGGTTGAGGTTCTTCTCCGGCGATCGGTCAAGGACTCTCTGCGCTGACTCGTAGGCAGCCGACCGAACTCTGCACTGCCGTGCAAAGGACGGTGGCAGGCTGAGGTCAGTGGGAACAGGCACTGGGTGGAGGTCAGTGACCCCACCGTTATGCGAGTCCCGGGCGAGGGTCGCTTGAAGATCGTGGAAAACACCTCTGAGCGTGTTTCTCCAGTTCCAAGCTGTGAGAACATCCGCTTCTGCAAGCTGTCACTCGATCGCTGGCTGGGAACCGGAGCAAGGCTTTCCAAGTGCCTGCTCAACCGGTTCACCGGGTGTACCTGTGTCTCCTGGCTGGGCTGCCAGGATGTACACAATCATGTCACCTGTCGTACCCGGGGTTGCATCATAAACTGCCTCCTGCTCGACGGCATCATGGCGGCTAACTGATCACCCTGGTCGGTACGGTGAAAGAAGCATCGCTGAGCATGCCGTCCTTGGTTAAGGACGGGGGTTGGTCACTGATGACTGGGACCACTGGCTCAAAATGGTGGAACGAACTGTTGGTTGGCACCCTCGGTGGTTGTTGTGCAGTCACTTGGATCACAACCCGCGTTGGATTCTGGACTAGCAGGTAGGCTGAACAACGGTTCAGCTCAAGAAGAGGTGTGCCACAGATCGTTAGATGAAGGTGACGAAAGCGGGGCAGCGGTTGGAGGAAGGCCTGTGTGTCAGGCATTTTCTGCCTCTGAATGAGTGTCAGGCGAGTGGGGACCCCTGCTGGTCGTGCCGGGGCTGTGACGTCTGTGTCGCGGGCCACATGATACGCCTGCGGGCTGGTTTGGCCGAACGCCAGCTGTTCTGGCTCCGCCGTCAGCGGCTGCAGGTCAGTGCTCGGTAGCGACCACAGATCTTGGTTCACAGCGTGCATTTGGGTCCCAAGACTGAGAAGGAGGTCCACCCTGGTGGGACCAAGGGGACATAGACCATGAATGATGCTCATACGGTGAATGGTTTCTTTCTGTCTGGTGCGCACGGACAGAACACGTACACCGATGGCCTTAATGGAGGTCTGGGTGGAGCCTGCTGAGAGTCGGTGGTGACTGGGTTGCACCTGCTTGAGAGGTGCGTCATGCGGGCACGAAAGTTTCAGCGGGTCCACATCAATGGCAGATTTCTTGGACCGGAGGACCAAGAGTGTCTCGGGAACCGAGGTTCCACTTACATGTACTCCTCCCGCACTGTGGGAGCTGTACAAAGGAGAGCTCACAGGTCTTAGTGAGCATAGGAGAGACGGGTGATCCTGAAAGTGGTTTTGGGTCTCAGCATGTGGTAGCTGGTGACCGAAAGGAGGTACGGTCAGCGATGTCCGCAAGCTGGATTCTGGGAGCGGCATGAGCATCGGTGCCGGACCTCGGGACTCAGTGACAGCGACTCTGCTGTTGGAAGCGGCCTGGTCCATTTCTGGACCAGGTGGAGTCGGACCGCTGATTTGGGCTCGCGGGTGCCCAAGATGGTGATCGATTAGCGGCGCTGGTTGGTCGAGGAGGTCGTGGCCGATGAGTCGTGGTGCTGTGTTCAGTGTGGTGACATCGGTGGGATGCACCAATGATGTCTCTTGGAGCGTGATTTTCACCCAGACCGGTGGTGTTGTGGGTGAAGAATCCTGAGTGAAGCTGGTGAGGCTAACACTGCAGGCTGCCGCATGAGATGGTTTACCAAGAGAAGGCAGGGTTCTCCAGACCACTGCGAAAGTCACTGAACACATGAAAGTTCTTTCAGACCTAGAATGAAGCAGGGCAAGAATGATGACATACACCTCTACCACCATGGTGGTGTAAATGCGCTTGAGATGGTCTCTGCGCTCAAAACAGCTCAGGAAAGTCAGGAACGGTAAGTCTGAGGGCTGGAGATCGGTGGTCTTGGCCCCCCTCTTTGACTTACCGAGCTCCCTTCCCCAACCCACAGGGGGAGCCCTGTAAGCGGCGGGGAGGGAGTCTCGGCCTAGTCAGGCGAGGAGGGGCTGGTGGCCCTGCACCCCCCTCAGGGAGGTCAGGTCCAGGCCCTGTATGGCTGCCTGAGTGCAGGTTTCCACCCACTGCTGCAGCTCTGTTCTCGGGTCGTCCACTAGGGGGAGCCCTTGGTTCTTTTCAGACTCACCTCTCCATGTGTGGCTTGGGTCTGACCCCCCTTTGTTTTGAGGGTTCTGTGGACCTGGTTTCACACCCATTTGACCTGATTTTTCACCCTGCTGTGGCAGTGGGTGTGTATTAGACCCCCCTATGCCAACCGCTTTAGAGGGAGGGAACTCATGACCTTCAGATCTGAGGTTTGTGCTGCCAGTCACCTGGATTCCATGGACTCTGGCGCCACCTACAGGCTTCGTGCCTGTATGGCATTGACACTGCTCCCACACCAACTGCGCACGTCTGTGGAGTTCTGTCATGGTGTGTCCGGCTGTCCTGTAAAACAGAGCGACATTGAATCTCACACGACCGTGTGGGTGATTAACAAACATGGACCAGGGTGCATGATCTTCCTCCAGCTCTGGTTCTGTGCGGCTATCTCTCAGGTGTCTGTAGTCCTCCCCTGGAGGTTCAGACTTCTCATGAAAGATCACGCGGGGATCAGGTATCGCGGAGGCGGGGTCATGGTACACTTCACTGAGAGCCTGATGGAAGTCAGGATGTCGGTCTCTGATGGAGGGTGGAAGTGATTCCATGCACACATGGATGCTTCTGGACTTGTTCTTCCAGAAAAGCTTCAGCTTTTCATGAGTGGAAGGGGAGGGAGAGTCCAGGAAGAACCGCTCGACCTCTCGGAGGTAGTCCTCTATACTAACCTCCGAGTTGCTGCGGTCAAAGCGTTCAATGTCTCTCACCTCTCTCATCCTGACTGGCGGGTGCTCAGACCACGCCCCCTGGGAGAGTTGAAGCTGTCAGAGTCTGCTGGGTCTAACTCTGACCGATCTTGGTGCGGATACAACCGAGGGTCTCTAGGCCGGTGGAAGTGGAGGCTACTTGGGTGGATGGACTCCACAGTAGCTGGGGGTCCAAAGCTGCTGGCACCGCGGGAGGCCTGCAGTGAAGGAGTGGCAGGAATGCCAAGATGCACGCCAAGGTGGCGGGTCCCAGATGGAAGGGGACCGGCTGGACGTGGAAGCTGAGAGACCTCAGCGTAAGAAGCGGGGGAGAAAGCATGATGGTGATGTGGAGCAGAATCACTTACCTCATTGTAATATGCGGTCTGCATCCATGCTGTGTCAAGCCTCCCCGATCGGGTCGCTTCAAGATGACCCTGGTTGGGGTCGGGCTGTCCATCTGACTGGACAGGTTGAAGTTCACATCGCAGGTCTGCTCCTCCCTCCCAAGGAGCACTGAGCTGTGGCTGGACTGGGTTCCCGGTCCTGTCAGCGGAGTGGAGGGCGCTGACCTCGGCTGATGTTTCTGAAAAACCTGCGGTATATTTCTCCTCTGGTGGTAGAGGAGTGATGTGTGACTCTGGGAGCTCCGCAGGGTTGTTCTGGCCCGGCCGGGCCAGGTCCTGCGACTCCGTGACGTCACAGGTCAGCTGATCGTTTTGACGTTGCAGCAGAGAAAGATGCACTTCGGCTTTCTGAGCTTGGAGCTCAGCTTTACGCTGGCAGAGCAGCGTAAGTTCGTCTAAAGTGCTTGTGATGACGCTCAGCTGGGTGCTGTCCAGCTGGGTGAGCTTGTCACCTAGTCTCTGAATCTCTGCGTCGCACTCTTCAATGCTGAAGTCATTGAAGCGTCTTTTCTCTGGCACGGAGAGGCATGAGAGCACCGCCGCTGTTGTGCCATGCAGGGCTGGCTCCAGAGGCGTCTGCTGCGCCTCTGCTCCTGATGTCTGAATGCTCTGATTATCCATGATAATAGAGGCTTACACTCAATATCAGATGAGCTTGCTTGTGCAACACGTGTTAAAGTGCACAGGTGAGCCGTACCTGTGACTTACAAACCTATGAGGTTATGTTAATTGCTCTATTGCAGCCTAATCAGGTTAGTTAGACAAGTCTAACAAAACCTGGTGAGCAATAACTTGACTGTTACTTTCCAGAAGAGTTAAAAATGCATGCGATGCAAATTTAACAAGAAAAACCACTCTCTATACCACTTCACAACCACAACTGACTTTGTTCGGCAATGTTGCAACACGTTCTCTGAAAAACCAAATCCTGCCAGAATAAAGTTAACAGCAACGAGAAACAACAAAGGAACAATTCAGGTTTTGGAGTTTTGTAACAAACTCTAGTTTAAAATAGCCTCATACGGGGCACCAATATGTTGGGGTTTACGATTGGTAATTAGGAATACATTACTAAAGTGTTGATTACTGGAAGCAATGGATTCCTTTAAGTAATTTAGTTTTTTATTAATTTGGGTAAATTTTGATTTACCAATTAATAATTGAAGGTCATTCACAGTGGCTCACCAATAACAATCAACTACGGCGTAATAAACTGTTTAAAGTGAAGCACCAAGTAATTTAACCCAACACCAATTATTATTAATCAGAATAAATGGTTATTTATTCGTTAATAATGTCAAATAATCAGCTATTTGGGAAATGGAGTAGACCACAGAGTGATTTAACCATCAAATTATTGATTAACAAGGTGTTATTAATTAATCAATAATGCCACAAGTTACCAATTACTGGAAATGGGTAAATTACAGAAAATGAGCTGAGGGAAGTTGTGAATTATGCATTAAATAAACCTGTGGGTTATTTAATTGATAATTCCGGGGCACCACCTCGTCAGAGGAACATTCATTACCAATTTTCAGTCTCAAAGATGGAAAGATAATTTAAGCTGGTGGTTAATCTTTGGATAAACAACCGTTAAATTATCAGAGAAGGTGTGAGATCGAGCACAGACTGTTACAACCAGGACATTTGTCACAAGACCACCAAAAAGAGAAGCATGAATCGTTCAGTTCAGTTAATGAGCATTTATTAACAATGTCTATTACTAATTAACACATGATCAACAAAACAGAACATTCAAACTTGCAAGTCGTGTGTGTGCGTGTGTGAGAGAGAGATAGTGAGAGCGTCTGGAGACGCACAGGAAGAGGCGTTAACCCGTTCGCATGAGGAGAGAGAGAGAGAGAGATGGAGAAAGAAAGATACACAGTCACACGATAATGAACAGCTTCAGTCCGTTCATTAATAAAAGCCAATGCATGAATTACACTCCTATCCGTCTGCCTAAAGCCTGCCCAAGGCTCACCTCTGTGTGGTTGAGGATTTAGGAGTTGAAGCTTGGCGTCTGTGTTGCGGTTGGAGAAAAACGGTGATTTCGGTGGGGAGATCAAAGCCGTCGCTCTGATCTCGCTCGGGTTCTGTTGCGTCCAACAGAACCTCGGGCTCTTGGAGGGGTCCACGTGGAGGAAAAGAGGTGTCCGGTTCTCCGGTCCGGGCCCTCAGTTGGTTCTTGGCCGGCTGCGCGGGGAGGAGAACGGAGGAGCTCTGAGCTGTAGTGGTGCGGTCCATCTGGTGTCTTCGGTCTACTCCAGGGGAGTCCCTGTCGTTCTGCTCCGCTGGGAAAAGGGGTTCACCGGTGAAGGAGGGGAGATGGCCCCGAAACGTCCCGACCAGCGGGTCAGTTCGGTACCGGGTTTAGTCCGTGGGAGAGACGCACTGCGCACGTCCTACCTAGACAGAAACTTAAGTTGAACTGAAGATGGCACGTTGTGACTCTGTTTGACTGGCGGGTGGAGCTCCCACCCCCAGGGTCTGTTTGGCCAATCAGACGGTGATCTGGGTCCTCCCTCCTCTGCTCTGGGGAGGAGCCTCACAAGCGCCCTCGTGAGGTTGGCGGTGGTATTGCACCCTTATCTGGTTTCTTTGTTCTGTGAGCCTGAGCACATGGTGAAAGAGGGCAGCCATTTCAGGTTCTGTGGGACAAGATGGCGGTGGCCTCCTGCTGGGGGAAGAAGTTCCTCCCCTTTGTTCTAGAGAGCTTCAAAGTCTGCCGTGTCTCTGTCACAGCAGGGGTCATGTCTCCTCTGTGAAGGGGGACAGTATTCGCAGACAACATGACTCCGGGTCATGCCTTAGCTGGATCTGTCCATCAGTGCGTCCCCAACACACCTCCTTCTTAAAACCCAAAAAGTCAGAAGGACCGTGAGGCCTGTGAGGTAAATGGGAAGAAGGTAAGTCAAAAACAAGCAGAAAAACTCGACGGTGGTTGAGAAACATGTTTTTAATAAAAACTCTGAGACAGCAAACACTGGAAAGGCAAGATGGCCGCAAATCGCGCGACAGCGAGTTATTCAAAGAGCTCCAAGGGACACTACGAGCGGACCGAACGGCCGGTGTTATGGCTTAACTGGTTCCAATGTTAACAATTTCTGTGTAAACAAAACAACAGATGTTAAAATAAGAATCACAAATGACTCTAAACTCATAAATTTGCTGTAAATGTAGATAACCGTTGTTTGCTAGAGCCATTACAAGTTTCATTCGGTATTTCAACATCTGTTGATCACAACTTAACATGGGCACCAGTTAATAAGAAACATCAGCGGAGCTGAGCCCGGTGCTTTATTCCGGGATGTGCCGGTGGGACGGCACTCTGGTTGGGGGAGGAGCTCTCTGAACAGCGTATCATGGAAATGTTGGAACATTTTTTGAGCAGATAAACAGACTGCTCGGCACTGAGGACTGCTGGCTGCAAAGCTAAAGACCCGGAAGTTCTGCAAGAGATTTTGTGCGCATGTCATAGGATGAAGTACAATCCGCTTCACCCAGAACGCTTGTAAACACGGACTGATCGTGGATGGATTTGTATGCCGTCCATGTATACGACTACGTTTAATAAGATTGTTTTCAATCAGATTGAAAAAACACCCATTGGGCAAATGCCATCATCAGTAGCCTTTCATGACCTAATCTTCAAGTGAATTTTCATGTGGTGCAGCAAAGAAGAACGATAACCGAAACTTTTCCCACATGTTTCACAAGTATACGGCTTCTCACCTGTGTGAGATGTCATGTGGACCACCAAATGACTGTGCCGCCTGAAAGTTTTCTCACATGTTTCACAAGGATACGGCTTCTCACCTGTGTGAGATCTCATGTGGAGCAATAAAGCACTCTGATAAATGAAACTTTTCCCACATGTTTCACAAGGATATAGCTTCTCACCTGTGTGAGATCTTTTGTGATACAATAAAGCGCTGTGACGACTGAAACTTTTTCCACATGTTTCACAAGGATACGGCTTCTCACCTGTGTGAGATATCTTGTGGAGCAACAAATGACTGCATTGACTGAAACTTTTTCCACATGTTTCACAAGGATATGGCTTCTCACCTGTGTGAGATCTCATGTGGCACAACAACTGACTCCGGGTAATGAAACTTTTCCCACATGTTTCACAAGGATATTGCTTCTCACCTGTGTGAGATCTCATGTGGACCACCAAATAACTCCGTGTATTGAAACTTTTCCCACATGTTTCACAAGGATACGGCTTCTCACCTGTGTGAGATCTCATGTGGACCAACAAATAACTCCGTGTATTGAAACTTTTCCCACATGTTTCACAAGGATATGGCTTCTCACCTGTGTGAGATCTCATGTGGACCACCAAATGACTGCACCGACTGAAACTTTTCCCACATGTTTCACAAGGATATGGCTTCTCGCCTGTGTGACATCTCTTGTGGACCAACAAAGTACTCTGACAAGTGAAACTTTTCCCACATGTTTCACAAGTTTTCTTCTTGTCAGTGACCACTCCTGCCTTTGGATGTAATTTTGTTTTTTTGCGGACAGGTTCACCACATGTTTCCTCACAAAGCTTTTCACCTTCAGCCTGCTTCTCTGAAACAGGAACATCAATCAGTTTGTTCTCATGGTGGACTTCAGAGTCCTGAGAGAGGAGCTGCTCAGTGTCCCGTACTTCTTCTGGTTCTCTCAGGTCACTTTCGCTCTCAATCTTAAGAATAAGCTGCTCTCCCTCTTGGCTGGTACCCAGAACCTCCTGTTCCTCCATCTGTGGAGGTTCTGGTTCTTGTTCCTGTTTGATCTTTGAAGGTTCTGGTTCTTCTTCTTCCTGTTTTATCTGTGGAGGCTCTGGTTCTTCTTCTTCCGGTTTGATCTGTGGAGGTTCTGGTTCTTCTTCTTCCGGTTTGATCTGTGGAGGTTCTGGTTCTTCTTCTTCCTGTTTGATCTGTGGAGGTTCTGGTGGAGGTTCTGGTTGTTCTTCTTCCTGTTTGATCTCTGGAGGTTGTGGTTCTTCTTCTTCCTGTTTGATCTGTGGAGGTTCTGGTTCTCCCTGCTGTTGACAGCAGCTTGCTTCCTGTTCGACCTGCTCCTCTCTGCAGTCGTGGGGCTGCTGCAGCTCTGCAGAGACAAAAAAATACAACATCAAAGATCAGTTTCAAGACTTCTACAGTTCTATCTTTGAAGAAACAAACGGGGATTGAAGCAGTGGAACGGAACACTTTGACTCACGTTTCAAAAAGTGTACAGTTGTTAAATGACTGCTTGAGGAGCACCCTCAGCTGTTGATTGATTACTTTTTTCGTGAATTTTTTTCTGGGTGGTGTGTTCACTAGGGTTGGGCGATATGGACCTCAAATGTTATCAATGTGTATTTTGATAGATATCGTGATAACGGTCTACATGCGATATAATTTTGCTCTGAAGAATATTATGAATAAAACTACCAAACAGACCCAAATAAGACTTGTTTATATTAGAAATATTCATTTTTTGATCAACAACAGGTAAAAAAATGTAGCAGAAATTATAAATGTCAATTTTTAAAATTACTGACCCTTTGACCTGTAAGGAACATACAACTTATATTTTATGCAACACATGGCTGAAATTATATTTTGGTAAGTGCAAAACAAATGAGGACAGACTTATTTAGACGAACAGTCTAAACTCCAGCAACAAAATAAAAATGAAAAGAAAAACAAAAATATTGCATCTAGCACGTAATAACAAGCTTTTTCCCCACTTAAATTTAGACAATATAAAATCGATTTAACTCTTGAGTCTTTGTCACACTTTTGAAATTAGGGAAGTACCTGTTGCCAAAGATTTATCATTTATGCTGAACTGTAGTTAAAAAAACAACAACAAAGTTTTAAAGACTGTTTTGGCTGCCATTGCTTTTAGATAAGTATAAAGTGTTAAATTATTCTGTACAAAACAAATGAGGTCAACATTATTGAGCTAATCAAATAATTAAAACCAGCTAAAGTACAGTAACTGTTGCGAAAAGGCAACTGACAACCGGGGAAAGACCAGGTGACCGCAAGGACAGACTGCTGACAGGAGGGAATAGACCCCACTGGGGCTAACAAGGGCTTAGCTACCCATCTTAGCATGAGCCAGCACTAACAGTGCAGCGGCTCCACCCCAGCACTGCTACAAAAGGTTCGAAAAGAAGAATACCCCCTAAGTCTGCGAGAACAGGGGCGCAAGATGACTCACTGATGGACCATACGGCAAATGACCCAGGAATGAAAGCGACAACGAAACCAATAATCAGCACACCAATTGATGGAGCAGCAATACTGACTGGACAAAAACTTTGACGCTGCCAGTGCGGGCGGACTAAAGTGAAATCAGAGAAGGGCCTGAGGATTCATCAAGGCAGGAAAAAGTGTCTGGTCGAGCTGGACAAGGGGCCTCGCATTGACCATCACTTGCTGAGAGGGCGGCCAGATCAGTCGAATGAAGCCCAGCGGCAGGTCAACCACCACAGACTGCAGGGCACCAATACCTTGGTCGAAATCGAACCAAGCACGGACGAGCCAGCCAACAAGAGTCCAGAGCCCAGCCATCCACGGCCGGCAGCAGAAAGGGGAAAAGGGGAGAGGAAACCTCAGGTCACAGGGCCGAATTCCAGTCAGAAGAGAGAGTGGCACACCATCAATGCAGACCTAGTCTGTCTCTTGGAGGCACAGAAAGGAAGTGCAGAGCAAAAACAGAACAAGATAGCAGATATCATATACAACTATGGGGCAGACAGATTTGGAGTCATCACCAAGAACCACATAAGGCTGATTAAGTCATCAATCATTAATAAGTCCCAATGAATGAGTTGGGAAAGCACCTAATATACCTAAGATACCTAGTCGGATGAGCAACGGTATAAACCAGTGGTTTCAAAGTGTGAGGCACGCCTCCCCTGGGGGCCGCCAGAGGTTTTCACCGGAGGCGCAGCACACCTTTTGGGGTGGGCTTCCGTAGTAGCCGCGCAGTGTGTCCTGTGAGATCCCCCCGCCCGCCCGTACGAGTAAGCTGACAAAGCGGGGCCACCATGCTTACTTCTCTTTGGGGAGGCTCGCTATTCCACACTTTGAAAACCCCTGGTATAAACCAATACCAATTCCTTATGACATGCCAAAAATTCATCCACCTCAGCACCAAATAGAAACTGGATCCCCCTTATGGAGTGAAGTGGCAAGCACAGTGAAGCGGGCAAGATCAGCATCAGCCCCAGGGCCAAATGGCATCCCCTACAAACTATACAAGAACATCCCAGATATCCTCAGACATCTCTGGAAGTTGATGCGAGTGATTTGGGAGAAGGGAAAAGTGTCTAAAGCATAGCGAAGAGCAGGAGGGATATTAATCCCCAAAGAAGAAAACTCCTCTACCATCAATTAATTTCATCAGATAAATCTCTTAAATGTAGTGGGAAAGATATTCTTTGGTGTGGTGGCCCAACGGCTCACTGCATTTCTATAGAAGTACAATCTAATAAGGGTGGGACGAGACACAAATTTCACGGGACGAGATGTCTCGCGAGATTGAGTCCACAAGATCGAGACGACACGAGACGGGGGGTGGGGGGGGGGGGGGTGGGGGGGGGGGGGTGCTGAGGTGTGGGGGGGGCAGCGCGGTACTCATATGCGGCGTCGGAGCATGGAGTGTCGGGTCGGAGTGCCCCTTGTACGGCCACGTTGCCCTCCGCTCTACACTGCGCTCGAGGCGGCCGCCTAGTTCCCCTATCCCCATTCAAACCGCGGCGCACAGACGACGCCATGACTGCATTTGCACTTCATGCCACTAGGTGCGCTGTTTGCATGTTCAACCTTATTTTACACAGACACCACAGAGGAAGAAGGGCACCACAGCCGCTGCAGGCTCTTTCTGCATGCTGTTAGAAAAAGAGTGTGAGCCGGTAAGACGTGGTAAAATGTTCATTGATGCGATGCACCGTTTTTTCAATAAAAGAGAAGAACTGAACGACCGTTTCCGCACATTTTCTTTACGTCGTATCAATTAAACTGTATCACAAGTAGTTTGTGTACTCAAAAGACCAAGATTCCTTGCAGATAGAACATGCGCAGAACAGTATTTCATGTCCTTCTCGACCGGGTTTTTAAATATGAATATGAGCACATTCAGGGTTTTGCACGTGTTTATATGGCTGTGCGCCATGTAATGTATCATTCCGTCAATATTCCAGTTAATAAAGAGTTTTTGCCTTTATATAAACGTACTTAATCTCGCGGCATTCGATCTCGCGAGATCTCGCGGCATTGCGATCTCGCGAGATCTCGTGACACGAGATCTCGTCCCATCCCTACAATCTAATCGATACAGCAGTGCAGAAAGCAGGAATAAGAGGCTTTTCAGGCTGTATGGAACATGCTAATATCATCTGGCATTAAATGCCAAGAGGGATAATAATAATCTATATTTTGTATTCCTTGACCTTGCAAATGCTTTTGGCTCAGTTCCCCATGAGATGCTCTGGGAGGCATTCAAGTTTTTACATGTCCCGGAAAATATCACAAGGCTGGCCAAGGCATACTTTCAAGACCTCCAGGTCTGTGTGATGATGCAGGTTGGATGTACTGGATGGCAGCTGCTGGAGAAAGGCATCATGGCAGGGTGTACCATCATAGGACCCTTTCCCACTGGCCAAAAAACCCGTTTAAACTCGCTAAGTCGTGGCAGTGGGAAAAGGTTTGACCCGGGATTTCGACCCGGGTCGTTCACCCTGCAATCGACCCGGTAAATTCCCAGGTCAGCTTTCTACCGGCTTTCAGTGGGAGGAACTTACATGATGACGTCGACGCAGCGCGGCTATTAGTTAGCGCGCTAGTTGTTGTTTCTGGACACAGCGTGAGATTTCCTTCGTACAGACGACCCAGAAATGGCAAGATAGCGAGACCAGAGAGCTTCCCCTGATCCGTGGGGAAGAGGAGATTGTCTACAGGTAACAGGGACTGTTTTCCGCTGCATTGTTTACTTTCGTTTTGCTCCGTCGCGCTGATGATGTCATCAACGTGGGACACCATCAGTGCGGGAAAACGCAGCGATGCGGCTCGCCAGCAGGAGGTGAGACGCGGGTCAGCAGGTGGTGGGAAAGGCGTCTAAAAAGGCGATAGTTAGCGGGTCGCAGACACGGGTCGACCCGCTAGTTGCAGTGGGAAAGGGGTATTACTTTCACCTTCACCATGGAGATGGAACACATCATCCGAGCGATTGGACAGTGGGCTCCGACTACCTCCAAAAAGAGTGTTTAAGGATACATGACTACACTAACAACTACGAAAGCATGCACCAAACGGCTCTTGAAAAAGCTCCAAGAAAACATCACATGGGCCAGGATGGAAATCAGACCCCGCAAATCCCGGAGCATTTCCATCACGAAAGGTCAGCTCTCTGATGAGAGTTTCAGCTTCGAGGGAGAAGCAATAACAACGGTACAAGAGAAGTCCATCAAAAGTCTTGGAAGGTGGTACAATGCTGAACTCAAAGACACTCAGCAAGTGCAGGAGCTAAGAAAGAATACAAATCAAGGGCCTCAAGAAGATTGACAGAACCACTCTGCCTGGATAGCTGAAGTTCTGCTGCTTTCGATTTGGCTTACTGCCCCGACTTATGTGGCCAATTGTCATGTACGAAGTGAGTCTTTTGCAGGCCAAACGGCTTGAAAGACTGGTGAACACACAGGTGAGGAAGTGGCTTGGGCTGCTGAGGTGACTGAGTAGCATTGCGCTGCATTCGAGGGCAACCCTGGTATTGCTCATTTCCAGTCTGGTCGAAGAATACAAGAGTGCTCAAACAAGACTGGAAATGACACTCGCAGAATCTCGGGACCCTGTGGTAAGGGCAGTTGCACCAACTCTGGCCACAGGGAGAAAATGGACTCCAGCTGCTGCAGTGGCTGATGCAAAATCCGCCCTCCAGCATCGAGATATTGTGGGCCACATCCAACAAGGCAGAGGGGGTTTTGGCCTGGGAGGATCAAGATTGACATGGCAAAAGGTTAACCCTGGAGAACGCCGACTCCTGGTGATAAAGGAGGTGCGTAAGCAAGAGGAAGCAAATAGGTTTGCCAGAGCCATTTCCCAGGGCCAGCAAGGCTGCTGGACAAGATGGGATGATGTTGAGAGGAGAAAGATCACCTGGACTGAGCTGTGGGGAATGGAGTCAAATGTGTTGAGCTTCATCATCAGAGCAACATCCTCCCTACTCCTACCAACTTACATCTCCGGATGGGCCAAGACCCAGCCTATCCTCTGTGCTCAGTACCAGCTTCACTCAAGCACATCTTGGTAGGGTGCAAGACCAGTCTGACTCAGGGCAGGTATACCTGGCGGCATAACCAAGTTTTGAGGTGCTTAGCAATGGAGCTAGAGGCCAAGAGAATATCCATCAACACCATGCCTCTCCACCCCCAGGACCAGTGCAAGCGGACCATATCGTTTGTACAGGAGGGAGAGAAACAGACACCAAACACTTGCCCTCCTGAGCCACCCACATTAGTTTGACGGTGTGCACCGTCAAACTAATGTGGGGTTCTGTTGCTTGGCTACTCCACATGTCCGTCATGGAAGCGAAAAACTCCACGTCTTTCAAGCTGGCCCGCAGTTTCTCATGGCAGTCCTCATACATTATTGGTAATGCAGTTTGTGAGAAATATTTCTGTGAGGGCATTGTGTATCGTGAGTCAAATTTGCAAACGAGGTAGTTGAATCCTTCCTTTCCAACGGCGTATATCGGCACCATGTCTTTGGCTACATGATACGACACCACGTCGGTCAGTTCTAGGGCTGGGCGATATGGCAAAAAAAATGATCACGATTTTTTTTTTCATATTATTCAATCTCAATTATAATCACGATATGTTATATTGATTTTAAACCAGTTTTAAAGCATCTGCACTGAAAACTACAACTATAGAATAGTTTAACATTCTATTAACAAACCAAGCAAATAGCAATGCAAATCAAATCACATCAGGAAAATATAAGAACAATCTCACTTAACAGTGCAGTAAATGGAAAAAAAAAATCTACCACCAAGATAATAAAATCCTGCGATGCACCGTTTTTTTTTCAGTAAAAGAGAAGAACTGAACGATCGTTAGTTAAAGTGCGACAGTTTACAGCCCTGAGGATTTTTGTTGCTATAAAAGATGAAAAAACTAAAGAAACCGCCTGGGGATAATGAAGGTGCTTTGGAATGTAAACATTATTTTCAAGTTATGATGCTAAATATGCTGCTGCCATCATTAATGCTTGCATCAAATGTACAAAATATAAATAATCTAGATTGGACAGATTAGACTTAAAATGTAACAGTACAAAACTACAATAATACAAAAAAATAGACAAAATTAATCGTTTTTCTCCTCTTAGAATGTTGCTCGTATGGTGCAGTGGCCTGAAAAGACGACACTGGCTACGTTTACGTGCAGTCAATATTCGTGTTAAGATAAATATTCTGGTTTCTGAAACATTTGGAAAAACCCCAGGAGATCCTCATTCAAACCGCGGCGCACAGACGACGCCGTGACTGCATTTGCACTTCATGCCACTAGGTGTGCTGTTTGCATGTTCAACTTTATTTTACACAGACACCACAGAGGAAGAAGGGCGCTGCAGCGCTGCAGGCTCTCTCTGCATGCTGTTAGAAGAAGAGTGTTAGCGGCAAGACGTGGTGATATGTTCAATGATGCGATGCACCGTTTTTTCAGTAAAAGAGAAGAACTGAACGATCGTTAGTTAAACTGTATTACCAGTAGTTCCTGGGCTCAAAAGACCAGATTCCTTGCGGATCAGTGTGCTAGCAGCGGTGTGCTAGCAGCGGTGTGCTAGCAGCGCTGTGGCGTGGAGCAGCCTTTCCTGTCAACAGCAGCCTCATCTTCAGAGGATAACACCGAGGCATGGCTGACTTCCTCTGCTTCGCTGCCCTCAGCTCCACGTTCAGCTCCATCTCTGTTTACTTCTCAGACAACTTACAGGCGGAAGTTCAGCAGGAAAAAGTCGATTGTGATTGGCTGTGGTCACGCACATTTCTACCATGTCTGATAGAGTAAATGTGCTCACAGCTGATCACCGTGATCGACTGGAAATTAATCTTGATCACCAATCACGATCATATAATCGCCCAGGCCTAGTCAGTTCTTGCCATCGTTTACTTTTCTTGTCGTAAAGAACACCTTTGGCAAATGATTCTCGTATTTTGGGCTGGTTGAGTCTAAGCTTCGTACTAGAAGAGTCCGTCTCTCGCTTTATGATACTCTTCTCGTACGCAACTCTGTGTCTCTGTTTAAGATGGTGGAAGAGATTTGATGTGTTCCCACCTTTAGCGATCACCGTCGCTTTACAAACTTTGCAAAATATAGTCTTTTGTTGTCCACGTCTTCCTTCCTGAAGCCAAAAAAAATGTCCATATAACAGAGAAGACTACTACATTCACACCTTTCCATACCTGCTCTGTGGAGCTGGATCTGAGGGTTCCAGATGACGGCCAGCAGTCTGCAGCGACCATCAGACTCCTCCTGGTACTGGACCAGAGTCTGTTCAAACACGCTGGAGATTTCCACAGCAGCAGCAGCAGTCAGTCTCTGGCTGGTCAGGTCTCTCAGAGAGTGGTGGGGATTTTCACTTCCACCATCAGGAACACCCTCCTCAACAGGATCCTCCTCCTCTTTCATGAGTGGAGCTTCATGTTCCTCCTGCTCCACAGTGGACGCCGTCCTCTGGTCACCAATGTGCTGCTGGGGCCTCTCTGCAGGGAAACCAGATCAAGTCACTGAGGTGATGGATGGATGAGACAGGACCGCAAACACTTAAAGGAGCCATATCATGCTTTGCCCAGCCTGCCAAAGACCTCTACAGTCAATAATAAGCTATTTTAGCACCCCTAGCACTACAGAGTGCTTTTATATCACGAAATATTAGTAATTATTTATCGGGCTGCAACAACAAATCGACAAAATCAATGATCCAAGCGTTGATGATGAATTTCATCATTGATTCATCGTATCACGTGATTTGTGCGTCACACGCCGTCACCTGTTGCGCTTTGTCAATGCTGGCAGACTAAAAAAAATTAATAAACACACACACACCTGCAGAGCGCATCAACAGAGCAGATGGAGGCAGAGTGCATGCAGTAAAATCAACCAATGAAACGGAGAAACCAGCTGGACCGAAGCGCACAGCGCTCACCAGTCGCACTGTCCGAGTGAAGGTCACTCTGCTCCTGAACCAGTCCGTATGGGCCCACAGCTCTCACCCTCTACTGCCATGCCAGGGGCGCGTCACTGCTGGAGTGTGTTTCAAACTGTGGTCCCCGGACCCCCTTGCAGTCCATGAGCCATAGCTTGGGGTGTTTTTATGTACATTTATTGGTTTAAAGAAGCACTTTGACAAACATATACATGTGATGCATTGCTTTATTTAATTTGTGCACCGCTGGAAAACAGAGACTGAATCATGATTAAAGCAAAGTCAAAACGAGATTAAACTGGACTGTAATCGGGGCTAAACAGGGTCTAAACTAAGCTTAAACCAGGGCTATGTGGGTTTAAACCAGGACTAATTTATGCCCAAACCAGCACAATACTGGGAATAAACTAGGCTAAACTGTTCTACACTAGTTATATAGTAACAATAATGAAAAACCATTTGGTCAATTTATATTTATTTATTTATTTATTTAAAAAAATTTCTTGGAATCACTCTTCAAAATGCTTTCATTTAAAAATGAAAAAAATAATGGATACATTCAGTCATAGACTTTGAAATGTGATGAAATCAAATATTGTGAAACCTTTTCTGGAGAAGTCACACAGGCTCTATCATTTTTTACCCAACCAATAAGGCACAATTTGGTGTAGATGTTCATATAAAGTTTAAATTATTTTGAATCCGAATAAAAGTAGCTAATTTATTGTTGTATTATCTCTTGAGGTTTCTCGCCACTGGGGATTCCTACCGGACCATTGCCAACAGCTTCAGGGTCGGCATCTCCACAGTCTCCACTATCATCCCAGATGTGGTGACTCGGGCCCGGTCGATATTATCGGCCGATATGAGCCCTTTTCAAAATACTCATCATCGGCAGGGTTTTTGCCGACAGAACGCCGATATATTCTTAATTTCTCATAAAACAGTAAATGGCGTGTGAAGTGTTGGGAGTCATGCAGAACAATGTCCTTGCACCGTTTGTCCACCAGAGGGAGCTCTGACTCCTTTCATATCCTTCATCCTCACTGCCGTTTTCTCAGTAGTAGGAGTAAATTACAATCAGGAAACATCCTCCTTTGGGAGGATGATGTTTGTTCATTCCTGCCGCTGCTAAGTTGTCCACATGTAGTCATTCAGTAGTTAGAATGAGTGTTTTTTTTTCACCTGAATGATTAACTGACGGAGTGTCGGAGCTTGTGCCGCCGGGAGCGCTCGTTTCTACCCCCGCGCATTCCAGGCAGGCGGTGTTGGTCTATCTATAATCTATACCGTATGTTATATTGTATGTCATTGATGGGGGGGGGGGGGGGGATGATTACCATTACTGTCTGTGTTCAGCAACCGTCATGATGTCATGTCACTCTTAGTTTTACTTTGGCAGAAACTACTACAGCGTGACACAGGCTGCAACAGCATCTCACTGTGTGTTGTTACGCAGTAATATTAGTGTCGGACTATTTGTGACCATTATATAATGAAAATGCAGCTCTGTCAAAGACAACATGCTTTTGTACCTGAAAATTCCTCTCTGTTGTAAAGTTAAACAAATACTAAAGGCCAAAATATTGTAAAACAGTAAAATATTCTGCCTGCAATTCATATTTTTGTTGTTATAAGTGTTAAGGGACCAAAACAGAAGTTATTTTATTCATTAAATAATTTGTAAATTAATCGGTTGATATATCAGATATCAGAATTTTTTTTTCTGTCAAATATCAGAATCAGCATTGGCCTAAAAAAAGCCATATCGGTCGGGCCCTAGTGGTGAAGCCATTTGGGATTGCCTAGCGGAGGAGTTTCTGGCCGTGCCTGGAGCAGCAGAGTGGAGGTCCATTGCTGAGGAGTCTGAGGAGCGTTGGAACTTCCCACTGTGCTGTGGTGCTCTGGATGGGAAGCATGTGAAGCTGAGGGCACCTCTTCACTCTGGCTCTCTCTTCTTCAGCCACAAGGGGGAGCACTCCATTGTCCTCCTTGCTGTCCTGGATGCCAGGTACCAGTTCCGCATCATAGATGTTGGAGGTTATGGTCAAACCAGCGACGGGGGGATCTTGGCCAACTCCACCTTTGGTCAGGCCCTTCGCGAAGGCACGCTGCCCCTGCCTCAGGATCTGCACCTGCCAGGAGCTGACCAGACAGCTCCAGACGAGGCAGAAACCTGATGCGGCCCTTTCCAGGACGTGGTGGTCTTAGCCGAGAGCAGCGCGTCTTCAACTCCCGCCTGTCCCGAGCTCGGCTGGTGGAGGAGGACGCATTAGGATCTGGTCAGCACAGTGGAGAGCTTTTCGAGGGGCTCTTGAAATCCTCCCTGAAGTTGCAGAGAAGTGTGTGAAGGCCACCTGCCTTCTCCACAACTTCATGAGGCCGACTGCACTTCACCGTTTACCAGCGCAGAGCGGAGCAGCAGCCCAGGAAGAGCCTCTTCAATCCGTGGGACGGATGGGAGCCAACAACGCCACCAGAGACGCCACATCTGCCAGGGAGGCGTTCATGGCTCACTTCTGTGAAGAGGGAGCTGCACCATGGCAGCCAGGAGAAGAGTTCTGTCCTCCACAGGACTGACACACAACGGCTCTTTTAAGAGCCGCCCACTTAAGAGCCACAACCTTGAAAAAGAAAAGACATGCAGCCGGACAACAAAAGTCCAGATCAATGTTTCTACATTTGTGCTGTGAATCTGTCTTCTTTCTGTTTGCAGATAACTGCTCTGAGTGAGGACTTCACTGCTGCTGCAGCTTCCACTCCATCACTTTATTCCAGTTACAAATTAGAAGATTGTCTTAACAGGTTAAGGTGAAAACAATAAAACATGAATTCCATACTTTTGTTTCTGCTTTTGATTTGACATTTTTTAATTCTATAAATGTAGTAATGTTTTACTTGGGAGAATATTTATATTAGCTTTTTCAACCATGTATGTCAACTTGTTCTGTGCTTATAAATAAGACTCCAAAATAACAGGGAAAAACGTATTTAATAAAACAATCAAACGTACATTGATTTATAAAATAAAAACTTGATATAATTAAAAATGATTTACAGGTTCACAGAGACAGGAACAGAAAAGTCCTTGATTGGAGAAGGTGCGGTGGAACAGCCTCAGGGAGAGCAGAAGGTCTGCTTCCTCTTCTACGAAGGACGCCTCCTCTTTTGGTTAATAAACCAATTTATTCTGTAGGCTCCAGTGATTCCACATTTGACAGAACTTTGCTGTTTTCATATAATAATTTATGAATTTGAAACTTTACAAATTCCTTGGACTGCGGAGGCACCTTCTGCAGAAGAGGAAGGAGAGAAAGGAGGAACATCTCCTCCTCCGAGAGCGGCCTGGGCGGTGCAGCAGGAGGCGCCTCGGCTCTGGACCTCAGGGTCTCCAGCATCTCCTCCTCCCACTCTGAGGGCCCGGAGTCGAGGAGCCTCTTCCTGCCTCTCTTCCTCGGACCTTCAAAGAAAAAGTAAAATGACAATGCTGACAGCAAAAACACGTTTCACTGAAAAGTTTTCACACAAACACTACTTGAGACAATTATTAACAATTAACTTTTGTACAAAATATTAAACTAACATTATCTGTAAAATCGATCTTTAGCTTTAAATATTTTAAATATGGAGCCAAATATATTCATCAAAGGTTTGGAGAAATTTATGTAAATTACACACCCTAAATTACAAAAACTAAGTACATTTTTTCAGTGAAAACTTTCCACACCTGGTGGTGGAGCAGCAGAGGAAGGGCCAGCCTGCCTAGATGTCTGTGCAGCAGAGGAGCCAGCTGTAGAAGAAGAAGCAGGGTTGTGTTTGGTGTGAACAGCTTTGAGATTTGTTGAAGAAGTGTGTGAGAAACATGCAATCTGAGGTGTTGGCTGTGAAACGTGAAGATTGGTTTGTTTTGCTCCTGACGGGAGGCGGTCGGCTCAGAGAACACTCTGCCTGCTGTCTCTTAAGTGTAGCTTTTCTAGTTTCATATGAGACCCAGCATGTCGGGTGGAGCAGACGGATTTTGCATTGTGTTGCGTTTTGTGTCTGGAGGTGCGGGTGAGGGGGGCGTGTCGAATCGTTGCATCTGGATTTTAAAGTTGTTATAAAACAAACACTCGGTTGTCAAAGTGCAGCTGGAGCCTCAGTTTGTGGGATTAAGGTTTCTTGATTGAGACACAATAGAAAGAAATCATCCTCACAGCATCTTTTATACTGGTTGAAGTGGAGCAGACGGCTGCTCGACCCGGTACAGGGTCCGTCGGGCCGAACCGGTTAAATGACTTCCGTGATGAACAGTCCATTCTGCCTGGCTTTTAACTCTGACATGTAAGTTAACAGATTTACGCACCTTAGACTTTACAAGAAAGTTGTCCATGTTGTCTCAGTGCTCCCACAAAGCTGGAAACAAAATATTTGTATGAATCCAGGCTCTTGTTCGCCTTCATTGCTGCTTTTGTGTACGCAGAAGAACTGTCGATTAGATAACACACAACTGTATTTATCTATGAAACCTGATCAAACTAATCAAATAGACAGACTCAGTGACTGTATCAGAGAAATTAAAACCTGGATGACTACGAACTATCTCCGTCTGAATCCTGGCAAAACAGAGGTCATTATACTAGGCCCCCATAAACTGAGAGAGTGTCTATCCAAACAGATTATTACCTTAGATAACGTCAGTGTATCCTCCTCCTCTACTGTGAGGAACCTCGGGGTCTTATTTGATCAGGATATCTCATTTAAAGCACACATCAACCTGGCTTGTAAAACAGCATATTTCCACTTGCGCAACATAGCTAAAATAAGAAACATTCTACCTAGAAGCGATGCAGAAAAACTCATCCATGCATTTGTTTCTGCGAGATTGGACTACTGCAACTCCCTTCTCGCAGCCTGCTCAAAAAGTGTATTAAAAAACTTTCAGTTGGTTCAAAATGCAGCCGCCAGATTATTAACTGGAACTAGAAGACGTGAACACATTACTCCCGTTCTAAAATCTCTTCACTGGCTTCCAGTCGAGTTTAGAGTTAGATTTAAAATCCTTCTCCTCACTTACAAAATCCTAAATGGGATGGCTCCAACCTATCTCCAAGATGCTTTAACGCCTTATCAACCAATCAGAGCACTTCGCTCTCAAAATGCAGGGTTACTGGTGACTCCTAGAGTCTCTAAATGGACACTAGGTGGAAGAGCCTTTAGCTATCAGGCACCATTTTTATGGAACCAGCTTCCAAGTGGTGTCAAAGAGGCAGACACAGTCTCCACATTTAAGGTTAGGCTCAAGACGTTTCTCTTCGATGCAGCCTATGATCAGGTCAGCTAGGGATTCTAAACTAAACTAAACTAAACTAAACTAAACTAAACTAAAACAAACCAAACCAAACTAAAGTAAACCAAACTAAACTAAACTAAACTAAACTAAACTAAAACAAACCAAACCAAACTACAGTAAACCAAACTAAACTAAACTAAACTAAAACAAACCAAACTAAAGTAAACCAAACCAAACTACAGTAAACCAAACTAAACCAAACTAAACCAAACCAAACCAAACCAAACTAAACTAAACTAAACTAAACTAAACTAAACTAAACTAAACTAAACTAAACTAAATTAAATTAAACTAAACCAAACCAAATTACACTAAACAAAATTAAACTAAACCAAACTAAATTAAACTAAACTAAACTATACTAACTAAATACTAGTTTAAACAGTTAAGTATCCACAAAGCTGCCCCAGGAGCTAGAATGCTGTGGGAAGTACGGTGCACTGAGCCCTGTCCTCTAATGTCTGAATGTTATTCCCTTTAGTCCGTTCATTGCTTTTCACCTGCTGTCCCCCCCTTCGAGGGGGAGTCTTCTCCAGTTTCAGTTGCTGACTCCACTATTACGAAGGCCTATGAACAAGCTCCGTCCGGACCGGGAGGACACCCCTGTCGGTCCTGCCCGTGGACTGGCTTCGGTTCTACTGCTGGGATCCGTGGTTCTTGTGCTGGACCGTCCAACGAACTGTCCTCAACATTGTCCTAGGCTTTACTTCTTATTGTCTCATGCTAGCTGTTGCCAAAGCTGTCCGTCCCTGGGAGAGGGATCCCTCCATACTGTGGTTCTCCCCAAGATTTCTTCTTTTCCCACTGGGTTTCTGGAGTTTTTTCTTGCCGGATGTGAGGGTCGAAGGCGGTGGTTGCTTCGTTCTGTCTCGTTACTGTAAATATTGACATATTACCATTATGCTTATTCACTGTTTTTACTTTTACCGACAAATGTAACATCTTGAAGCCCTCTGAGGCAGCTGTTGTTGTGATACTGGGCTATACAAAAATAAATTGATTGATTGATTGATTGATTGATAACAGTAAATGTCGGCGTTCTCCAGGTTGGGGGGTTCTTCAGTGTCAGCCATACATGGCTGAAGAGGCGGCTGGCATTAAGTACGGGTCCTGCTGCAGCCTGAAATCCGCAGTTTCTCCCGGTATTGGTCTTTGTGTGTTACGTCAAGATTGTTCACTTGATCTGACAACACAACAACATCGCTACTCTCCTTATCAGTCGACAATTTCAACGTGAAAGAACACCGAACGCGTGCTACTGTATATGAATGAAATTGTGTATCACTGGTTGTTTTCACTCCGATATGGCGGAGGTCCTCCGGTTGCCAACTCCCGGGTCACGTGACTGCAGACACTCTATAATGTATGTATCTGTGATGCCTAGATGCCGCCATCCTGTGGAAGTTGTCGGTGAAGCAGCAGTGCATGAAAGTCTGAAGATAAGAGATTCTCCTAAAGAACCCACCCAACATGATGTATTATCCATCCATCCATCCATCCATTTTCTACCGCTTATCCGGGGCTGGGTCGCGGGGGCAGCAGTCTCAGCAGGGATGCCCAAACTTCCCTGTCCCAAGACAGGGAAGTTTGGGCATATAGTTTTACAGAAGTTTAAAATCAATCAATCAATACTCAAGAAGAAACATTTTATGCTCTTATCTCTCAATATAACCCAAGATAAGCCACCTTTTGTCATTTTATTAAATTTTATTATAAAATCTGTTTGCATTTATTGTCTGTTATATTTTTCATGTAATTTCTATTTAGTACTTCCTAACTCCCAAAACTTATTTTCTTTTCTTTATAAGTTAACATTCTGAATAATAAAGGCTTATCCTTCAGGAAAAGACAGAATACTGTTTCAGAACATGTTTCTGATCAGAACCCATCACACGTTCAGAGAAATTGAGCTTTAGTTTGTGTTTGATCTAAATAAAGTCAGTTCGTCAGTCAGCTCAGACTGAGCCTCAATAAAAACCTTCTTCAGCGTTTCCTCTGCTTCTGATCCAGATGTTGTTTCATCCTGAAGCTTTCTGCTTTAAAGTCACTTTGAAGCAGAAGAAACAGCTGCAGCCTCATTTCTGTCTGCTGGCTTCTGGAGAACAGGATCCATCCTCCAGCTGCACGTTCAGGAGTTGATCCTGTGCCACGTGGAACGTTTGTTACATGTTCCTGGGGGGACCGGATTGAGTGTGGCACCCACTGAGACTGAGGCAGGCTGCCGCAATATGCATGTGCTTGATGTAATAAAGTTACAACTGAGAAATTACAGTTGATCGTCCATTGTGCGCATATAAGGAGAAGAAACAGAAGGAACCAGATGCGGACTTTTCTCTACCTGTTGTGGGGAAGTCCCTCTGAGCTCCCCCGCTGACTCCCAGCAGTCTGTCCTGGACATCCAGCTCCTCCTTACACGGAACCATCCTTTCTTCCAACGCAGTGAAGATTTCTGCAGCAGCAGCTTTTATCCTCTCAGTAATGAACTCTCTGAAAACCTGAACAGAAGTCCGAGTCGCTGAAGCAGATGAATTGTTTCCTCTCACGGAAAAATACAGCCGTGACTTGGAGGCGGACTCTTCTTCTTCTTCTTCTTTAGCTGTTATACGGCAGACGCGGCTATATCAGCGCATTACCGCCACCCTCCTGATAAATGAGTGAATGAACTCTCACAGTTATGGCTCACAAAACTAACAGTGAAAAACTGTAGCATGCAAGCTACAGGGGGAAATAAATAAATAAATAAATAAAACCTAGATTCTATTCATTAACCCCGTCCTCCTAAGATATTCAAATAAATACTTAACAACTGCATGGTCAGATGACTTGTCTAAAATTTCCTTCACTCTGAAGATCACCTTCTCATCCTCAACCTTACTTTTAAAAACTCTTCTCTCTCTTTCATAGGTTCTGCATCTAATCAGAACGTGCTCTATGGTTTCTGCTTCATGACACTCATCACATTCTCCAGAGTTGTGTTTCCCCATTAACTGCAGTGTTTTGTTCAGACCAGTGTGTCCTATTCTCAATCTTGTGAATTCTTCTTCTTTCCTCAACCCTATTCTCTGACATCCCAAACCAACCTTTGGATTCAAATTATAATAAGCCCTCCCCTTGGACTCTTCATCTCATCTGTCCTGCCACAAATTCCTCGTGTGTTTTTTAATTATCGACTTGACCTCCGATTTAGACAGTTTACAATGGATGGAGACAGTACTTCCTCTTAAAGCCCACTTTGCACACTTATCCGCCAGCTCATTCCCATCCAGGCCCAAATGAGCTGGAACCCAAACAAATCTGATGTGAGTTCCTAAATTTTGAATAGACTGGAGAAGAACCAATATTTCACCAACAAGTTCACTTCGTTCGCTGACATTACCTGATTTAAAGTTTTCTAATGCTGACAACGAATCTGTGCAGACTATTGCTCTGAGTGGTTTAACCTGCTCCACCCATTGTAGTGCCATAATAATTGCTACCAGCTCAGACGTATATACAGATACAAAGTCAGACACTCTTGCAGACACCCTAACATCAAATTCTGGTATTACACATGCCGCAGCAACAGCCCCCGACTCTGGATCTTTTGATCCATCAGTGAATATCTGTAAATATCCATAATAATTATTTATATATCTCATTGCCAATTGGCCACTGTCTCCCTTAAAACTCTTAACTTTCTCGTGCAATGAAGTATCAACATCTGGAGCTGGTAACAACCATGGTGGGTGCGGCTGACACATGATCGATGGACTTAACTCGAGATTTGCAATACCAGCTTTTACTGCTTTTCCTAGCACCCCTGTACCAAAAGTCTCTCTCTTAATTTTCGAGTTCTCCCATGTTGGTACAAGTACACTCTTAGTTGGATGATCATCCTTATGTCCTTTTAAATTCACATAATATGCCAATGTCAGCTGCAGACGCCTCAACTCAAACGGCATTTCCCCAACTTCCACCTGAAGCGCACACACTGGAGATGATCTCAGTGCTCCAGAACAAAGTCTAAGTGCTGTACTTTGAATCACATCTAGCTTCTGTAGTTCAGATTTTGCTGCAGACCCATAAGCTATACAGCCATAATCAATGACAGATCTAATTAATCCAACATATAACCTTTTCATTGAAATCATATCTGCCCCCCATTCCTTACTACTTAAACACCTAATGATGTTTATAGCCTTCTTGCATTTATTAATCAGCTTCCCAATATGGTTTTGCCAAGTCAACTTGGAGTCAAATTGCATACCTAGAAACCGCACACAATTAACTCTTTCTAGATCTTTACCATACAGTTGAAATTTGACACTTTCCTGAATTTTCCTAAATAAGAAAAACATAACTTTAGTTTTTTCCTCAGAAAACCTGAATCCCCATTTACCCGCCCACACCTCAACAGCATCAACAGCTTTTTGCAAACCATTCACAATAGATGAGACATTCTTTCCTCTTTTCCAGATGGCCCCATCATCTGCAAATAATGATTTTCCAATAGAATAATCCAGTTCTTCAAATATGTCATTTATCATTATTGAAAAAAGGATAGGAGATGTAACACTGCCTTGAGGCACTCCATTTTCTACTGTCAGACATTCTGAGAAGCTACTATTAATTTTAATTTGGATCTCTCTATCGCTGAGAAAGTTTTTAATGCATTTATACATCTTTCCATCTATTCCAATCCTTCGAATTTTAATTAGCACACCTTCTTTCCAAAGCATATCATATGCTTTTTCTACATCGAAAAAAACCGCTGCAACTACTTCCTTACATCCGTGTGCCTTTCTTATGTCACTCTCTAATTTTATAATGGGATCCATTGTTGACCTGCCCTTCCTGAACCCACTCTGAAACGGGGAAACTAGATTGTGTGATTCAACATAAAAACTCATTCTTTCCACAACCATCCTCTCCATTATCTTACCAAGGTGTGACGTTAATGCGATTGGCCTGTAATTTGACGCTGTCGTTGGGTCTTTTCCTGGCTTTCTAACTGGAATAACCACAGCCATTTTCCAACATTTTGGAACTCTACCACACTCCCACACTTTATTAAATAATATCAATAATATATCAAGCGCATCGTCGCTAATATGTTTCAACATTGCATAACTTATTCTGTATTTCCCTGGGGCTGTAATTTTTGCTTTGTTTATGGCCTTTTTAAGCTCCCTCAAAGAAAACAACATGTTCAGGCTACTATTTGAGTCTTCTACATTTTCCAAGAGATGCTGATATTGTTTCTTCGTCTCCTCTCTTTTTGTTCTCTCATCATTTGTCAGGTTAAAACTACTGTGTACTTTAGCAAAAGTCCTCGCCATTAGTGCTGCCTTCTCTGCATCTTTCACGGCAACATTCGGAGGCGGACTCTTCTTCTTCTCGTGGTTTTCATCCGGAGGCTCACAAACAGCGCTCCGCTTCACACTGACTCCTGCTGGACACAGGGGGAACTGCAGGCCGCCCCTCAGTTTGGAAAGAAAAGAGAATGCTTTGTTTTAGGTTTTCTGTTTTTTTGTTTGTTTGTTTATTGTTTCATCAAGCTAATCATAAAAGACTCAGCAAATAGAAGGAGACAGGAACTGTTGAAACAGAAAGATCATAGCAAAAACTATAATCACAAAACGATTCAGGCAGAATGGATTCAGCCTAAACTCTGATGATGAATGAAGACTAGTGTCCCAGCTGTTTTGAGGACAAGAGTGGATCTGAAGTGTAATGTTTAACAGTTTGTCACTTCCGTTATATTTCCCTGTCAGCTGCGCTCTCTTCTTTATTTTGGTCCAGAGACCTGGTGGAACTTCTCAGATAACTGCAGATTGGAAGCATTGTTCAATTAATGTTTTGCTACATCCAGGAAATAATAATCATAATCATAATCCTGCAGTCCAGACCCCGGTGTCATTATCCATTAACTCATCAGGGCTTTCTGGAGAATTGAATTTAATTCATATTAGAATTTAAAAAACAAAAACAAAAACAAAGGTTGAATGATTGTAAAAATCATTCAACCTTTTTTTTCTTTTTTCTTTTTCTTTTTTGGGGGGGTTATTCCTTAATAACTTCATGCTAAAGAGCAATTCTACTTTCCTGATCACCTTTTATTCTTGATGTGTTTTCTTTCTTCCTTCTGCCTTCGTTTATGTATTGATTTCTATGTGTTTAGAGTTTTTCTCCCTGAACTGTTGGCTGCAGTGATTAGAGGGGCTGGTGTCCATGCTGGGTGCGGGGGGTGCGGGGGATGCGGGGGATGCGGGAGCCCCCCCGTCACGCCGCGGCGGTGCTCAGTGTTTCGCCGCTCGGCGGAAGTGTGTGAGCTGTGAGCTCCGGCAGCTTGACGGGAAAGTGTTCCGTGTTTTCTGCGGAAAACAGCGCCGAGGAGCGGGAGAGACAGAGCCGATGAGGCCGCGGTTCCCCGGGCTGCCCTGCTGCCTTCGGCCCGGCGTCGGTGTGGATCAGCGGGGCTGAAGCCCACATCTGTCCGGGGGAACGGCGATCCCGGCCGGAGGAGCGGACCCGGCTGCACACGGTAAGAGGCTCCGGTCACCGGGCAGCGGAGCTCAGCCTCCAGATGTGGAGATCCCCCGGCCGGCCTCCGTCCACGGGTCCTCCGACCCGCCTGACGGAGCTCCGCTTCCTCCGGGAGGCTGCAGGCGCAACATGTAGCTGAGGTAGGCCCGCCGCGCACCGCCCCGGCCCGGCGGCGGCAGCCCCGAGGCCGGGGGCTGGCTGCCATCCGGACCAAGACCATGTCCTCCCCCCGGACCTCCAGACCTCCAGACCACATCCTCCCCCCAGACCTTCAGACCAGCAGACCCCCAGACCTCCAGACCACATCCTCCCCCAGACCTCCGGACCACATTCTCCCCCCCAGACCTCCAGACCACATCCTCCCCCAGACCTCCGGACCACATTCTCCCCCCCAGACCTCCAGACCACATCCTCCCCCAGACCTCCAGACCCCCAGACCACATCCTCCCCCCAGACCTCCAGACCCCCAGACCACATCCTCCCCAGACCTCCGGACCACATTCTCCCCCCCAGACCTCCAGACCCCCAGACCACATCCTCCCCCCAGACCTCCAGACCCCCAGACCACATCCTCCCCCCAGACCTCCAGACCCCCAGACCACATCCTCCCCCAGACCTCCAGACCTCCAGACCACATCCTCCCCCCCCAGACCTCCAGACCAGCAGACCACCAGACCACATCCTTCCCCCGGACCACCAGACCACCAGACTACTAGACCACCCCAGACCCCCAGACCCCCTGCTGGTCTACAGAGGCTGTAGTTAACAGCCGCTCCGAAGGTTCTTCTGCTCTCGTCGTTCTCTGAGCAGGTAGAGAGAAACCAGGTTCCTTCACACTCGGTGAATGGGAGCTTTGATCAGAGTCCTGCTCCGTCCCGAGCGCCGTCCACCTGTTG
This sequence comes from Salarias fasciatus, assembly GCF_902148845.1. Taxonomy (NCBI): domain Eukaryota; kingdom Metazoa; phylum Chordata; class Actinopteri; order Blenniiformes; family Blenniidae; genus Salarias; species Salarias fasciatus. The sequence continues at coordinate 26,451,468 of NC_043755.1, forward strand.
GACGTCCGGACTGTCAGAGTCCTGCTGCAGGAGACTGGCTCAGCTCTGATTGTCCAGTGAGAATGGAATGCTTTCCCAGCTCTTCAGCAGTCCTCACGGTGCTGACGCTATTGATCATCGCCAGTCTGTTCAGAAAGCCCAGGCGGGACTTCCTCACTGTCAGCGTGTGAGACGTGCAGATCACGGGACTGTCCAGGACCGGGGTTGGACACGTCTGCACTTCACAATAACTGGACATCATGTTTCACCATTTTGATCGAGGTAGAAGACAGAAATGGGGAGAAAAACATTCAAAACTGCTTAAAAAGCTGAAATGTAATTGTAACTTCAAAACACGCTGGGAGAGCTGTCCTCCAGGTCCTCAGGAACGTAGACTTCAGGTCTACTCTGGCACTCCTGTGATCTGAACGGCTGGTCTTCTCCCACAGTCTGAACTGACAGAGTTCGACTCACATTACGACCCTAACTTTCAGTCAGATCGTCTTTCCCATGAAGACAACCCTTCATGGGTGTTCACAGAGCGCCGTCACGCAAACCAGCAGCCACAACACCCGGCGAAGGTTTTCAGTGCGAGGCGAGACGAGCCGGCCAGGTGGAAGGAACCGCACGACCTGCCGCGGCAGCAGCCGCGCTCCCGCGTTTGACTTCCTGTGCCGTGCTGGGAGGAAGTTACAGTTGTGCTCTGTGTGTGTGTGTGTGTGTGTGTGTGTGTGTGTGTGTGTGTGTGTGTGTGTGTGTGTGTGTGTGTGTGTGTGTGTGTGTGTGTGTGTGCAGGCCATGTGAGGGGCGGCGCCGCTTGGCCCGGACGCCGGAGGCCACCCGGCACGCAGGCAGCATGTAGACGCAGCCGCCGGGCCGACGAGGGAGCCGGCGGCTCTGGCACGGTGCGGGGGGATGGAGGCCGGCCGTGGAAAGCAGCGCACGTGCGGCGGCGTGTGAAGCTGACGGAGGACGCTGATTGGATCCCGTAGATGCAGAGCGGGCGGGCCGGCTGTGATCCTGCGACGCGGGACTGACTGAGTCAAAGGCCAGCGGCCGCAGCGGAGATGTAAGAGGCGGCGTCCGCAGCTCTCCGTCCCGACGCCCGGCGACCGCCATGTCCGCCTGAGACCGCCCGCCTTCTGGACCCGCTCCCCGGTTCCACTGACTGCTGGTCCTCCGCCATGCGCCGGAACAGAGCCTTCTCCGAGCCGGAGTACTCCGCCGAGTACTCGGCCGACTGCTCGGTGACGCTGCCGTCCGACCCGGGGCAGGCGGTGGGGCGCGCCCACGAGGTGACGGTGCGCAGCTCGGGCTGCTGCCTCTGCCTGCCCCGCTTCATGCGCCTCACCTTCGCCCCCGAGTCCCTGGAGAACCTGTACCAGACCTACTTCAGGCGGCAGAGACACGAGACGCTGCTGGTGCTGGTGGTGTTCGCCGCGCTCTTCGACAGCTACGTCATCGTCATGTGCACGGTGGTCTACACCGCCGACAAGCTGGCGTCCGTTCTGGTGGCGTCGGCGGGCCTGGCGGCGGACGTGGCGCTCTACCTGCTGTGCCGCTTCGGCCTGCTGCCGGACCGCGTCTCCAGGCGGGTGGTGCCCTACGCCCTGTGGGTGCTGATAGCGGCGCAGATATTCTGCTACCTGGGCCTGAACTACGCCCGCTTCCACCAGGCCAGCGACACGGTGGGCTGGCAGGCCTTCTTCAGCTTCTCCTTCTTCCTGACGCTGCCGCTGCGGCTGACGCCCATCGTGCTGATCGCCGCCGTGTCCTGCGGCGTGCACACCCTGGTGCTGGGGGTCACCATCGCCCAGCAGCAGCAGGAGGACATCCAGGGAGCGGCGCTGGGCCGGCAGGTAGGCGCTCCGGCAGCTCTCCGGGCGAATCGCATCGGTGGTTTTTGACCTTGACCTCAGGTGTGACGTCTCTTTTAATTCCCACTGCCAGCTCTGGATGTGTGCCTCAGAGACCGTTTCGGCTTGAAAGGTTTGAAATGACATTATTTTGCTGATGTTATCATAAAAAACAAACCTGGAGCTGAAGGCTTCAGCAGGTCTAACTGTAATATTTACAGTTCTGGGAATTTAATTTTCTACTAAAATCAAAGGAGCAACACAAGTTTTCAGGTTGACTAGATGATAGTTTTTTAATAGAACTGAGCTTCAACATTCAGTATTCAGGAGAACATAAAGCCGGAGCTGCTTCAGTTAATGAGCCAGTGTGAGGGCAGGAAGGAGGCTGAAGCACACAGTGATGAGTGGCACCAGTAACCATGTCGGGTCGGACTGCTGCAGCGCTCCAGATGAACGTGAATGGTGCTTTTTTTTTCCTTTAGGTTCCCATTAAACAAGCCACGTGCTGACAGGGAAACGTTTCCCTGGTTCCTTCAGCCGTCACATGCTGAAGTGAAGCAGCAGTGGTGTGTGTGCTGGCAGCAGGCTGCTCCGCGTATCGATCAGTCGGTCGTGGTTAATACGGCGACGGTGACGACGTTAGCAGGACTTGAGGGAATGACTGAACTCTTCTGTGTCCGGGAACTTTATTTCCTCAGAACGGAGCATTTCACTTCAGGATTTAAGCCCTCAGGGGTAAAATCAGAGTTGACATGTCCAGAATTAGAGAAGAGCCGTAGCAACATCCGGTCAACATGTCGCGTTCAACTACACCATGCTAGAGTTGTTTTATTGTTGTCATGTTTCCTTGGTATTTATTCTCGTTGTAAATTAAAATACGGTCATTTTAAGAGTGCAGAGAATCATAATATATCAGGGTTCAGTCTTTAGTGAACTCCATATTGACCAGATAATGATCACATGATTTAGACCTTATTGGTGGAAGGTGGGTGTGTTGGAGGTTTTCAGTGTGATGGACTCTTTCCAGTCCGTCTTCTCTGGTGCCTGTGTAAGATTGTAAATGGACCCCCATAGAATATGGACCCGGGGGTCCATATTCCGCAGCGGAATATGGACCCCCCCTATGGAAAATGGACCCCCCTCCAAATTTAGGGAATGGTTAATTTTTTTTAATTATTTTTGGAGTGTATATATTTATATATATACATATATATATATATATACACACACACACACACACACACACACACACACACACACACACACACACACACACACACACACACACACACACAGTCTCGTATTTCTATCCTTGTGGGGACCTTCCATTGACTCCCATTCATGTCTAGCCCCTAACCCTGACCCTTACCCTAACCCTAACCCACACCACAACAAAGCCTAACCCTAAAGAAATGTTTTTGCACTTTTACTTTTTTCAGTAACAACAACATGGTCAAGAAAACACTGTTTCTCCTACTTAGGACCGAAAAAAGGTCCCCACAAGGCACGTCGTTCCACGTTTTGCTATCCTTGTGGGGACATTTGGCCCCCACAAGGATAGAAATACGAGAACACACACACACACACACACACACACACACACACACACACATAATGAAAACAAAACATTAAAAAAAAACATTTATTGAGGTATATAACAAGTATTATACATAGCTTAAATGTATACCAATATCACAGAGATTATAGTGAAGAAATATCACACTGAATGGCAAATTACAAAGAAAAAAAAAACAAGAAAGGGCTGGATGTCCTCATCCCAGTCGTCCTGCTGCTCACTGATGTACTTTACAACGGCACTGCAAAGTCTCTGGCTGAATCGCTCAGCCTGGCCGTTGGACTGTGGGTGGTCGGCGGTCGTCTTGCGGTGGTCGATCTTGAGACGTCTGCAGAGCTCTTCGTTGACACAGTTGCAGGACTCGCGGCCCTGGTCTGTGATGAGGACTTTGACGTTGGAGTAGCGGTAGACCAAGACCTTGTAGGGTCTGGCCTCCGCTTCAGGCCACTTGGTGAGGCAGTCGGTTATCGCAGCGATATACCGATGACCGCTGGCTGATGGGGGGGGGTGGCCCAACCAGGTCCATCCCAAAGGGAGTGAAACTGGTGTCTGGAGGAGCGATGGGGTGGAGGACTGCGGGGACCTTGCAAGGATGGTTGCTGCGCTGACAGTCATCACAGGAAGCTGTATGAAAAAAAGAAGAATAGCTATAATGCACAACAACAACTACATAAATTGACATAGAAAATGGACCCGGGGACTTTAAAACATAAAATACCAGGGGGGACACGTCCCATGTCATAGAGAATGGACCCATCTGCAGTTACTACATAAGTTGACATATTTAAAAAGTGGATCCATAGATAAGTATAAATCTCTTACCGATAAAGTTTGCGATGTTGTTGTACTGAGGCCCAGGCCAGAAGTAGCAGCTCCTGATGAGGGACGTGGTCTTGTTGACACCCTGGTGACCTGCTGTAGGGCGACATGACAAACCTGGAGGATGGCCTCCTTCTCCGTAACCCTGATGACACCAAGGTGCTTCTGGATCTTGGGGTGAACGTAGTGAAGAGTGCCATCCAGTAGTACATACTTGTTGAACTTCTTTTTGAACTCATTAAAATTAAGAATTACTTATATTGGGGCAGCTTCAACTGTTGTCATATAACGGGTCTTTGTCATTCAGTGTGTTATATTTTAAAAGTTCAAACAAGAGCTAATATATCCCACAATAAAGACATTTTGTTTTCAAAATGTTGTTTTGTTTCTGTTATATGTTTGTATAATTCAAAACTTTAAAAAAAATTAAAATTAAAATTAAAAAATGATTAATTCCCTAAATTTGGAGGGGGGGTCCATTATCCATAGGGGGGGTCCATATTCCGCTGCGGAATCTGGACCCTGGGTCCATTTTCCAGGGGGTCCATATTCCATACTACACCTGCAGCGGTTCATGAGCCTCAGTCCATGGACTGGTCCATTGTTTTGAGTTTTAGGTGATGGTTTTCTACTTGAACTCTTCTGCTGGTTCATGGATTCTGACGACCTTCAGTGTTTTCAGGGCCCAGCTCTTTGAGACAGCAGCTGTGCAACTCTTTTCAATCATCACAAAAGTAATTTTGTTGGTTTTAAATGTGATCATGAGTGAAAACACTGGAGCCGGCCTGGTTCGGCCTGGCTCTGCTCTGCTCTGCTCTGCTCTGCTTGGCTCGGCTCTGCCCGGCCCGGCCCGGCCCGGCCCGGCTCAGCCCGGCTCTGCTCGGCTCTGCCCGGCCCGGCCCGGCCCGGCCCGGCTCGGCTCTGCTCGGACCGGCCCGGCCCGGCCCGGCTCAGCTCGGCTCTGCTCGGCCCGGCCCGGCCCGGCCCGGCTCAGCCCGGCTCTGCTCGGCCCGGCTTGGCTCAACTCTGCCGTTACACAACAGCACTCCAGGCCACTCTCATCCGACATCGACGTTTGGGGATGGATTCCAGCTCCGGCGCCCGGCTGTCGATACTAACGGCCTCGTGGCTGCGTTCGGCTTTAGACAGTTATTCAGTGGACGTCTGTAAAAGTTCCTCTGAACTCTGCTGTCACAACGAAACAAGCATGACAGTTTTCACCACACAGGAAAGCGCTGCTTTCAACAGCTGGAGTCTGATATTTTCTCGTAGAGTCTGAGCTGATCAGTAAGCCGCTGGACATTATTCATGGGACCATAATAACATTTAATGTCACAGTAATCTTCGTTAACATAATTTCAGTGAGCAGTATTATCTCAGTATCCATCAAAAGATGGTCTTCAGTGTCCTGCCAGAGGTGGACACGTCAGCCTTCTTCGTGACATTATTGCCTGATCCTGTGGCTCCAGATGTTCCTGTCCAGCGATTGATTAATCAGACGACTGTTCAGATTACGTTTCCTGCAATTTTTCTGTTGTGCCATGCATTTTCAAGCGATATTTTCTTGAAATGAATAGTGATGCAAAATATGTTTTCCTTGGAGACATTTAGATGGATGTGTCTCCCGTCTGAAAACTAGCCTCCATGCTAGCTTCCAGACGGACGGCTGCAGCTTCCAGACGGACGGCTGCAGCTTCCAGACGGACGGCTGAGGCTTCCAGACGGACGGCTGAGGCTTCCAGACGGACGGCTGCAGCTTCCAGACGGACGGCTGCAGCTTCCAGACGGACGGCTGCAGCTTCCAGACGGACGGCTGCAGCGTACAGCCTGAAGCTGTCCTCTCCTGCTGCACACACACCGGCTGTGTGGTCGGTGTCGTCCTGTCGGGTGACTCTGGTGTTGGGAGAGCAGCTGTGATCACTCAGACCAGATTCCTTCTCTGCGTTCCAGCTGCTGGCCAACGTGGTGATCTACGTCTGTGCCATCACGGTGGGGATCATGTCGTACTACATGGCGGACCGGAAGCATCGAAAAGCCTTCCTGGAGGCCAGGCAGTCCCTGGAGGTCAAGCTCAACCTGGAGGAGCAGAGCCAGCAGCAGGTCAGAGGTCACCCGCTCGCCCTGAGGCTTCTTCTAGAAGCTGGTCTTCCTCTGTGGTAGATTCAGTGTTTTCTCCCTCCGTCTGGGATCACTGACATCCATACGCACAGGTGAGAACATCTATGAGCAAAAGAGACAGTTTCACCTTTTTTCCACTCAACTTTATTTACAAAGCGCTTTAAAAACAGCCGCTGCTGTGACAAAGTGCTGAACATGAAGCCCTGAAAGCACGAGCAGCCAGCAATAAAACAATAAAAGCACAATAAAATGGCGGCATGGAAACAGCAGCAGAGCGTCCAGCCTAGAGGTGATCAGGGCAGTCCCCAGCCTGGACGGTGGAGCCGGGGACGGGGAGCGCCGTCTCTGAGGCTGGAGCTCCAGACGGAGGCTCGTCTGCAGCCACAAAACACACCCAGCTGAAAACAGAATGCAAAGGTTTGTGGCACGTGGAAATACTTTTCATTTAACAGAGGAGGAGGATAGACATTCTGAGAAATATTAGGATTTTATCCATTTTAAATGCTTACTTTTGACGGCATTTTTATAATCTGAGATATTTCATCTGTTTGGACTCTTGTTCTATTTCAAGTAGTTTAAATTGTTTTAGTTCTTTTAGCCAATTCAGCTCTTTTACCTTCGTCTATTTTGACTCTATAACTATTTTAAGAGTTTTTTCCTGTTGAATGTTTTTGCTGTTTTTAGCCCTTTAGCCTGTTGTTACATATGGAAATGCAGAAGTGCCGCAGTAAAGAGCCGTATTTGTATTTCTGAGCTGTGTCCCGTTATTTCGACATAGTTTTAACACATTCTGACTTCCAGCGTCAGTAACGCTTTAGTCATTAACTCTTTAACTCTTCATCATGGGAACTTTCTCATGATGAGGAGAAACAGCTCAGTAGTATCCTCCTGTCTATTCCCAGAAACACTCTGACCCTTGCGTGAAGCCGGGTGTTTCCGTGCTCTCTGCAGTCCTGCTCTGCAGCGTCAACATCTCCACATCAGACGAACTGGGATTTATTCACAGACATGGTGTGATTGTTCCCCAACTCTTCCCTACCTCGTGACATGAAGCCTTTTCAGAAAATGACCAAAAATAGCAAAGACATTAACATCATCTACTTGTTTGCATTTATCACGTTTACATCGTCTCCATGGAAACCAAAGCAGGAAGTTAGTGTTTCTCCCGGTGCAGGGGTTTGTTTGTGTGGCTCCAGCAGCTGCAGGGCTCAGTTTGATGTTCCAGGACATGTTGTGGGGTTGATAAACACAGCTCAGCTGCAGCCAGATGAGTCTTTAGGACGCTTCAGAGGACGAGCTGGACGAGCTGGACGAGCGGGACCAGTGGGACCAGCGGGACCAGCGTCTGGCCTCGTTCGGTCCCGGCTCAGCAGCAGTCGGCTCACCCTCAAATGTGTGGCCGCTGGCTGCTGCGCTCAGTCCTATTTCTGGAACAAACACTCCACACAGGAGGGGGGGGGGGGGGTGGGGGCTGATGGAGAGGCAGAGAAAAGGACGCACGAGGGCCGATAACACCACGAGTGGAAGGAACTCCAGAATACTAATGGAGGAGCACAGGAGGATGCTGGGAGACCAGGGCCTGCAACCAGCCGAGGAGCATCCGGCTGCTGCCAGTTGCCGTGGCAACAGGTCTCCTGAGACCGTGTCGGCTGTAATCACAGAGTCGACCCACTTGTGTGTGTGTGTGTGTGTGTGTGTGTGTGTGTGTGTGTGTGTGTGTGGAATCAGCTCTCTGTCCACTTGGCTTCTTCCACGCTTTAGGGTCACTTCAGCTCGGCTGCAGGTGAGAAACAAAGCGCTCGGCGTGGTGCGGAGGCTGCACGCCTCCTGGTGACACTCTCTCACCTCTCGCACTGCTCCGGGAAGCCATTGGAGGGTTTCTGCTGGCGATGTAGGAAAACAACGTGACGGAGACGTTTCTGTCGGTTTGAGGTGAAGAGGACAGAAGGATGCGCTGTTCGTCTCTCCAGAGCTAATGCTGTCCTGCGTGTCTTCTGGCCCGACAGGAGCGCCTGCTGCTCTCCATCCTGCCGAAGCACATCGCTGATGAGATGCTGCAGGACATGAAGAAGGAGCCCAGTCAGAAGGAGATGCAGCAGTTCAACACCATGTACATGTACAGGCACGAGAACGTCAGGTAACCCCGCCCCCGCCCCCGCCCCAGGTAGCCCCGGGCCGTCCGCCTGACGGGACGCGGACGCCTGACGGTGTGTGGTTTGTGTGTGTGTTGTCGTCCGTCAGCATTTTGTTTGCAGACATCGTGGGCTTCACGCAGCTGTCGTCGTCCTGCAGCGCTCAGGAGCTGGTCAAACTGCTCAACGAGCTGTTCGCTCGCTTCGACAAGCTCGCCGCAGTGAGTCCGCCCGAAAACACTGACCTCCTCCGGGACACGTCCCTCTTCCATCGCACCCACACGACTCCTCTGAGGACGCTCCGCTGTTTCCACTGCTGAATAAACACACCAGTGTCTCTGCACCATTAAAACCTGACCTGCAGCTCATTTGTTTAGCCTGAAGACAAACAGCAGTGCAGCATCAACAGGCGGCGCCTTTATAGGCGGTTTGAGCTCCAGGACTCTGACCCAGCGGTGCAGCGCTCTCTGGATGCCTCAGTGCTGCTCGCTTACGCCTCTCACCTGAAGCACAGGTTCTAATAACGTAATAAAGCATACTCATGCTCGATTATAAACAGTTAAAGTTATTAGACTACATGTTAATCTTCTGTGGATAAAGACATTACTTTCTGGTTGGTTATTATATAATGAAATACATGTAACGATTTTTGTTTTGCCATTGTTACACCTGAAGCGGTAGTCGAGACAGAGGAATTGCGGTGTGAGGCTTTCCTGGAGTTAAAAGAACAGACAGCGGAACTATCAAAACTGGAATTAAAAGAAGACAATTACAAGTGATAAAATTATGAATATGAAGGAAAAATGGAAACTGAGGCTGTAGCAGGAAAAGCAGCTGTTGTGAAGTATGTTGTGCTGTAATACAGCTCCACCGTGTGTGAGGTTGTATGTGTACTGACTGAGGATGTAGGTACAGTGCTTTGGTGTCAGGGTGTTGGTACTGTGGTAGTGTATCGGGTTCTAGGTACAGTGTTTTGGCGTTCTCAGAACTGGATTCAGAGAGAGTCTAACACCAGAGCTGCTAGAGGAAGACCACCGGCCCTCCTCTGGCGGCCTTACCGCGGTCCGCTCTGAAGAGCGAGTGGTCCAGAGCGGACCTCGTCAGGTCCAGAGATGGCATCTCGTTGAAGTTCTCTCTCCAGCCCTGTTTCACAGGAAGACGGTATGTGGCAGCGCCGCATGTCCCTCTGCATCGAGATCCGAGTGGAGGACGTCCATTTTATTTTCCAAAGCAAACAGAGTGACTGTGAGGGTTAGCCTCCCGATGCTAACGGCGCTGGAGCCTTCATCTGGCTGTAATAAGGTCATCGGAGCTGTTTGCCTTGACATGACTCAACATGACTAAACAGAGGTAACGGGACTCGGAGAGCTCCGCTGCGTCACACACCGAGGGGCGCCATCTTGGTTTCATATGTGTGATTGATGCAGTATTTTATTTATTTTGCAGCTTGCACAGCTTACAATGACCACCAGACATATTGATCAGCTGATGGAAATGGAGAGACTTTGTTGTTTTTGCTGTCAAAAAAAAAAAAAAACATGAAAACAAACCTTCACTGGATGCAATCAGTCAGCAGATGATAACAGCAAAGGAATGGAAGGAGGCACAGAGAAAGATGGACTCATCCAGTTGTACACTGTCCACGGCTGACTGAAGTGCAGTTTGTATTTAATAATAGTTAAAAGTTATTGAGGAAGTGAAGCTCTACTACATGTTGCTGAGTCAATGCTTGATGTTCAGGTGTAGTCTGGCTGTTGGTCCCCCGCCTGCTGTTTCGGTCCTTGTTGAGACTGAACTGACCGAACGTCTTGTGCTCCGTCAGAAATACCACCAGCTGAGGATCAAGATCCTGGGAGACTGCTACTACTGCATCTGCGGGCTGCCCGACTACCGGGACGACCACGCCGCCTGCTCCATCATGATGGGCCTGGCCATGGTGGAGGCCATCTCGTGAGTGCAGGCGCAGCTGGAGGGCCGGGGTCGGGGGGTCGGGGGGCGTCGGGGGGGGGGGTCGGGGGCTGTGATGGGCTGGTATTGACTGGGCGGCGCCGCAGGGCGGACAGACGCTGGCTGACAATGAGAGGTCATTAAGATGGAATCGATAGTGATGCAACGTTCTGGTGTGGCGGGATGGATCTGCTGTTCCTCACTGCTGCTGCTGTGTCCTGGCAGCAGCAACACAAACAACAGCAACACAAACAGCAACACAAACAACAGCACCACAAACAGCACCAGAACTACAAAAAGAGCAACAATGAGACAAACAGCACCACAAACAGCACTACATGCAACAACAACACCACCAACAGTGAAAACAACAAACAGCAGGAACATTAACAGTAATACAACAAAGCACCATAATGACAGCAGCAGCAGCAGTACAGTGCAGTTCTGCCTCCTGGCTGAGTGCTCCTCTCGCCCTTGTGGTCCTCCAGGTACGTCCGGGAGAAGACCCAGACGGATGTGGACATGCGGGTGGGGGTCCACAGCGGCACCGTCCTGGGCGGAGTCCTGGGTCAGAAGCGCTGGCAGTACGACGTCTGGTCCACAGACGTGACGGTGGCCAACAAGATGGAGGCCGGAGGGATCCCGGGGTGAGCCGCCTGCGCCTGGTCCTCCACCGGTCCTCCACCGGTCCTCCACCGGTCCTCCACCGGTCCTCCACCGGTCCTACACCGGTCCTACACCGGTCCTCCACCGGTCCTCCACCGGTCCTCCACCGGTCCTCCACCGGTCCTCCACCGGTCCTCCACCGGTCCACTGGTCCACATGTCCTCAGCTGTACATCAGCCCGTCAGCAGGGGGTCTCTGGGAGAAGAGCGGTTATCTAGAACACAGTCAGAACCTTGTCAACCCAGCAAGGTCAGAGAAATGAGGGCAGGTGTAGGTTCAGGTGTAAATCGATCGTGTGTGTGTGTGTGTGTGTGTGTTTGTGTGTGTGTGTGTGTGTGTGTGTGTGTTTGTGTGTGTGTGTGTGTGTGTGTGTGTGTGTGTGTGTGTGTGTGTGTGTGTGTGTGTGTGTGTGTGTGTGTGTGTGTGTGTGTGTGTGTGTGTGTGTGTGTGTGTGTGTGTGTGTGTGTGTGTGTGTGTGTGTGTGTGTCAGGCGTGTGCACATCTCCCAGAGCACCCTGGAGTGTCTCCACGGAGAGTTTGACGTGGAGCCGGGGAACGGCGGCGACCGCTGCGACTACCTGAGGGAGCGAGGCATCGACACCTACCTGGTGGTCGTCCCCAAGGGGCCGCTGGGAAAGAGCGGCATCAACGGGGTGGTGAGTCACTCTCACACACACCACACACACTCACAGCGGTGTGTGATCGCTGAAGCTGTGACTGGTCGTCCGGTCGGTCTGGTCACGCCCCTCACCCCGGGCTTCCTGTGGGCCCGCCTCCCTCCAGAAGCTGTCCGTCACCTCGTCCAATGGGAACTCGCCGCTGCTGATCAACACCACGGAGTGCAACGGCAGCGTGAACACGGCGTGCACCACGCCGGAGGAGCCGGAGGAGCTGGACACCAGGGTGAGCCGGGTCCACCCTCACACCTCCACCTTCACATCTCGAACACACACACACACACACACACACACACACACACACACACAGGGGCTGTCTGAGGCTGGTTTGGTTAGTGAAGCTGAGTGTGTGTGGTTCCAGGTGGTGAACCCGTCCTTCCCCAACCCCCGCCGGAGGCTGCGGCTGCGCGACCTGGCGGAGCGGGTGATCGACGCCCAGGAGAACGAGCAGGAGCTCAACAAGCTGCTGAACGAGGCGCTGCTGGAGAGGGAGACGGTGCAGGCGTGAGTGTCTCCGTCCCGCCGGCCCGTCTCCGTCAGCTCCACCCTGTTATGGTTGTGTCTCTTATGATATAGTTAGATTTGTTTTGAAGGAACTAAAACATTACCACAAACCCTTTGTGAGAGTCAAAGCAGTGTGAATGTCTTAAGTTTACAGTGAGTCTGTTGCCACTTTATTTACCCAGGCAGCCCTGTCAACTCAATCAGGTTATTGCATTTTGTTCTGCTCTGGTCACGTAAAATAAAACATGATATAAATATATATATATATAACTAACTGCATTAGGTTCAATTCTTAAAGCTCGTGTCCGGAGTTTTGGAAGACAGAGGGTTTTTTTAATCCAACGTCTGGAGGTTCCGCCCTCCCTCTGCTTTCATGGGCGACCAAGCCACGCCCCTTTAATTGTGCACGCGAATTATCTGTCGGGTGAAAATGAGAGCCTCTGAGTCCTACAGCATCCTCCATGTTGAGCTGTTTACGGTGGATGTTCAGCAGACAGTGGATATATCCGAGGTGAGCGTAAAGTCTCTCTGACTGCTCCACACGTTGATTGACAGCATGACAAGGCGGAAGCTCGAACTCTATTGGCTGAAGCTGACCAGCTCTTTTTCGGATAACATGGGGGTCTATGAGATGAAGGCGGAGCTCATAAATACATTTTTATATTGCTTTATGCTAATATTATATTGTACTATTGAACCAGACTGACACATTAAAGGGGCACAGCGCAGTTTTAAATATTAAATTATCAATTATTGACACCCACACACGTTTTCACCTTTGCCTAACGGGCAGCAAGAGCTATTTTTGCAAGATCGCAGACGCTCCTATTTTCCTGTGCAGGGCACTGAAGGCACAGCAATATGAGTGATTCGGGTACGAATCGCTCTGAGCCTGACGTAATGCGCCTCCCGCTGGCCTGGTAATCCTAAATTTCGATTTGTCCGCCATTACTCCGCCAGACGCTTAGCAGCAACAACTGAGCAGTACTGAGGATGGAGCTTCCAGACAGTAAGAACAGACTGGCTTCTCGCACTGCCACAGCTCCAGCACAGACCCACCAGGCAGAAGAAACGTACATTTTAATCGAGCGCTGCTAAAAGAGCGAGGAAGGAGTTCCCCTCTTCTGTGCACGTACATGGGCACAAGCCACAGACAGGAGCTTTTCACTAAGCTACAGTTACGATTAAGGCCTGCAGGGGTCAGTGTTTCGCATAAAACGAGCAAACTGCACTGTGCTCCTTTAAAGGTCTAATGGACGATTTTCTCGAAAAAGTCGAAGCCAAACGTCTGTTACTCGCCTTTTGAAAACGCACATGCCCCAGACCATCCTACCTGCTCTGCTGCTCCTACGAGCCGCTTGACGGCGTGACGCAAGCATTTCTCCAGCGTGATGGACATGTCGGAGGACCAGTAGTTGACACTGGCATCACGCCATTCATTGGCTGAAACATTGTCCATTATACCTTTAAGCTCTGCTAAAAAATGATACATACATTGGAAACGAACGAAAACTCCGGACACAAGCTTTAATGTAAATATCCATATTTTTACTCATGCACCAGATAAAGCTGTAGTTTCTACTGTTTGTAGCACTGAATGTGTTCCATATCCAAGTAAAATTGACACTGTGTGATGTCCTTAAAGGGACTTAAGGCAAGATTTGTGAAAAACTTCACATGCATTTCCAGCTTATTCAATGCTAACGGGCCGTGAAGCATTAAAAACCTAAAATAACAGGCCAATCCGCGTATCTGTCTGTTGCCTTATACAGGCTGTGTGCCACAGAATTTGTTGCTGTTCGGGGTCCGAATTTCCCGCACAGTTGTGGGGATGTGACGTAAATTGACGCTGTATGCGCGTTGCCGAACAGGAAGAACATGGCCGCCGTGGACACGGACTCAAACACTGCTGGGATCAGGGGCGGGCAGTGTTGCCAACTTGGTGACTTTCTCGCTAAATCTGGCGACTTTCCAAAGCCTCTTGGCGACTTTTTTTGTCAAAAGCGACTAGCGACAAATTTAGCGACTTTTTCTGGTGCTCTGGAGACGTGACAGGACGTCTCCGCTGTCCTCAGCCAGCAGCGGGTGCTGCGTGAGCCCCTCCCCCGTCCCAAAGCACTCACAGGCGGCCGGTCTCAGCAGCGCCCCCTGCTGCAGTCAGAGCAGAGAGGAGACCCACACCACTCCTCCACACTTCGAATGAATCACGCATGCGCAAATACACCGCTGCTCACTCGCTGACAAACCAAGAATCAACAGAAGAAAGTTAATTTGTAGTTCTATTTGTAGTTTTATTTGTCCGCTCTCCCGGTATATTATACATTTGCTCCCGGTCTGTGAATCCAAGCACGAGCCGAGCCGCCCCCCTCCCCCGCGCTCTTCATACAATCGGATTACTGCATCCACTCAAAGCCCACAAAAAACACCACCAAGAAAAAAAAGGACTTTATCAGCGTTATCTTGTGAGTCAAAAAAAAAAAAAGACCGAAGCCGCAGGCACCCGAATAAATATTGGATATGCGTTTGATTGACGGAGGGAACTTCAGCTGCATTTCGGAGTGAAAACAGATGCTGACAAAAATCACATAATATGCGCTGTGGTCCTGCAGTAAACCGCGACGTAGTAAACAGCATGAGCATCCCTGGTGCAGCGCTGTGAAGCCGGACATTCTGTAAAATGTTTGTGTGCGCTCCCGTGCCGCCTTGGCTGGTGGCTGCAGTTCCCCGCAGCACCTATCGCGGCAGCACTGAGGTACATTTTGAAAAGTTGCCTTTAGTCCCTTTAACTGAAAAAAACTCTGTCAAAAGTGAATCGAATCGAAAATCGTGAATCGAATCGAATCATTTTTGGAAATTCTAATCAATACCCAGCCCTGTTTACAGAGTGTGTGTGTGTGTGTGTGTGTGTGTGTGTGTGTGTGTGTGTGTGTGTGTGTGTGTGTGTGTGTGTGTGTGTGTGTGTGTGTGTGTGTGTGTGTGTGTGTGTGTGTGTGTGTGTGTGTGTGTGTGTGTGTGTGTGTGTGTGTGCAGGCTGAAGGGGAAACGCACCAACAGGCTGTCTCTGCGCTTCGAGGACCCGGAGCTGGAGACTCGGTACTCGGTGGAGAAGGAGAAGCAGAGCGGCGCCGCCTTCTGCTGCTCCTGCGTGGTGCTGCTCTTCACGGCCGTCATGGAGGCCCTGGTGGACCCCCGGTCAGCCCCCGCCCGGCCGCCGCGAGCCGCCCCGCCCGCCCGCCGCCCTCCTCACGCCTGCGGTGTGTTTGTCGTTGGACAGGCTGGTGGCGAACTACGTCAGCTTGGCGGTGGGAGAGGTCCTCCTGCTGCTGCTCACCGTCTGCTCTCTGGCCGCCATCTTTCCCAGGGTGAGGCTCGCCGCACGCTGCGCCGCTCCGGACGGCCTGTGGAAGTGTGGAAGTCACACACTATTTTCAAGCCCTGTATTTAGGGATCAAATGTGCAACTGCAGGTGATGAGATATCCTCCAGCAGCAGCATGAGGGCGAGAACTTTCAAATTAAAGTACAAGTACATGAAAATGTAATCCAACTCAATCCTGGTGGTGTGACAGCCAGTGAAACAGACTGACTCACTGACTCTCTGCTGCAGCTTTTTGAAAACTGCTGCTCTCAATAATCCAGAAGCTGCAGTTATTCACGGCAGCTCCCCGACCGGCCAGATTTGGTCCACGGGTCACGTGTTTGACCCCAGTGCTGATGATTTCTTAGTTTTGAATACGTGAGCACATTAAGGACCTTTTGTGTTTTTACATCACGTAATATTTCATACGTTCTAGGACGTCCGTAACTCACTTCTCGGTGCTGCTGAAGATTCTCTGCTCGGCTCCTGAAGCGGCTGCAGGTCTTTACTACCACCTCAGAGCCATCCAGAGCCATCACTGCTGCCACTGCTTCACAACTAAAGGCTTGGAAAGAGCATGTTTGGAGTTTTTTGGAGGAGTTTCTGATCCTGTACAACATTCAGAGTTCAAAACCAGACAATCCGATCCTGAACCAATCAGATCGATCAGAAACTGCCGGTGTTCAAACCTGCCCACGTCTGTGGAGTTCAGTGTAGAGTTAGTGAGTGAGTGAGTGAGTGTGTGTGTGTGTGTGTGTGTGTGTGTGTGTGTGTGTGTGTGTGTGTGTGTGCGTGCGTGCGTGCGTGAGCAAGCACAGAGCCATCTGAATTTCCCTCGTCATGGAAATTCAGATGTGCTGACGTGCAGCAGGCAGATATTGACTTCTTATGTCATCTGTTCCACTGGAGACACACACACACACACACACACCAGCCTCTCACAGCGTATCAATATCAGCGCTCACTGAACAAACAGAAGCTTGTGTTCCTCCTCCATGTTTCTCGGCTGTATCACATCAGAAGAGGCGTTTTGTGGTGAATCAAACTGTAACTGGTGAATAATAACACACACACACACACACACACACACACACACACACACACACACACACACACACCGGACCAGCTCCGCCATGTCTGCTGGATCCTCACGGTGGTGAAGGGAAGCGACGGCGTGCTGACAGGAAGTGAGGACGGACTGGCCCTCCCCCCGGTCCGGCAGACACCTGCGGGCCTGCGAGGCAGCGTATTGAACAGCAACGCCACAGCAGGGCCTTCTCCGGCTGATCGGCAGTTCATTTAAAGTTAAACGTAAAGGACCTGTTTTTGTCATGAGACGGTGTAAAAGCGTGACGTCTCTGGTCGGCGATCCTGACCTTTAAGGCCAGTCGTCTCTTCAGCTCCTCAGTGTCGGTTGTCGCAGTATGGAGTGGAATCAATCATTTCTGTTTCATTACTTATTTCATAACTTATATTTAAATTATTATATGATTCGTCACTCTTGGTTCAAAAGGGATGAAATAAAGGTTCTAGTAAAATTAGGAAAAATAGCTAAAACCACAAGAAATGAGGAAAAAAATGATAGAA
Organism: Salarias fasciatus; assembly: GCF_902148845.1. Lineage (NCBI taxonomy): Eukaryota > Metazoa > Chordata > Actinopteri > Blenniiformes > Blenniidae > Salarias > Salarias fasciatus. Next base: position 26,468,685 of record NC_043755.1, read on the forward strand.
AATCTTAAAAACCTGAAATGTCTCCAATTTCTAACATAGGAAAATGAAATATGGCAGAAAAAAGCTTACACAACTGTTTAAAAAGAGATAAAACGGCTAAAATGTCATAACTGTCAACAGAAAAAGCTTGAAAATAACAAAACTGTTAAAATCTGGTACAAATATAGGTTCAGTGTAATAAAATGTTCACTATTCTGAAGTGTAGATAAAACTTCATATATTCATCTTAAGATCTAGTTTTTGTTTGTTCATCAAAACCAAGAATGAAACTTCAAAAAAACAACAAAAAAAAAAAGTAAATTTAAGAAATTTGTCAGCATAGCTTTTTTGTTTTAGTAAAATGAAAAAAAAAGGAAAACTAGAAAAGGGAGAAAAACATAAAAATGAAATGAATGGAAAAAAAATAAGAAGGGGGAAATCTGCTAGCAGAGATGAAACTGCTGTGACTAATGGAAACCTCAGGTTCTATCAGCTGGTGAGACGGAGTCCTGCTTCCCTGTGTTCTCAGGTGTTTCCTAAGAAGCTGGTGTCCTTCTCCACCTGGATCGACCACACCCGCTGGGCTCGCAACACCTGGGCCATGGCGGCCATCTTCATCCTCACCACGGCGGACATCGTGGACATGGTGCGTTCTCCTTCACCGCTCTGTAAAAACACAGATCTGATCCTCCAAAGCCGCATCCTCAGCTCACACGTCTAATCAAACGAATATTGAAGTGCATACGTGAGCATATTTAGAGATGGAACATCAGTGTGTCTCATGCAGGACTGATACAGCTCTGCTTCATTCATCGTGTAATTTATTCTCACGAATCAATGATCTCATTATTCGTTGGTACAACGAAAATGTGTAGAATTGAGTGTGACTCGGAGAATCTTCAGATTCTCATGTATATTCATGCTGACTGTAGATGTCAGGAAATTAAAGTTTTGATAAGAGTGGAAAATAAAACATTCAGGGTTATTTCCAGTGACCATCATGCTGGTTCTGACAGGAAGCAGTGGGGGAGCAGAAAGGTCCTAATGTTATGGCTGACCAGAGTGTGTTTGAGGAAGCACTTCAGGAGAATGACTCTGCTGGTCTGTCTTCTGTCCAGCTGAGCTGTCTGCCTCGGGTCCCGGTCTCTGGCAGCACCACAGCGGCTCCCTCCTCCTCCTCCTCCTCCTCTTCCTCCTCCTCGTCCAGCCTGGAAGGATGCTGGAACAACCCCAAGTATTACAGCTACATTGCCGTGCTGGCGCTCATGGCCACCACCATGCTGGTCCAGGTCAGCCACATGGTCAAGCTCACGCTCATGCTGCTCATCACCGTGGCAACCGGCGTCGTCAACATCTACAGCTGGAGGCACATCTTCGACCGCTACGACCTGGCTCGCTTCCAGGACTACAGGTGAGTGACCTTCAGGTGGTTTCCAGGTGTCTGGAACCTCCCGCCAGGTGTGACGCCTGTCCGTCTGGTCCGTCTGGTCCGCAGGTCCTACCTGGTTCCCTCCAAGTTCACCATGACCACCATGATCTTCGTCATGATGGTCAGCTTCTACTATTTCTCCAGACATGTAAGTCCTGTCCAGGTCTGCTTCACAGGGCGCTGTAGAGCGGTTGACTTGTCTTCTTAAAGACACAGAGGGTATGTGAGGAGCTGTCACCTGCAGCTCTACATCTCTATAGTGACTCTACAGCTGCTCTATAGTGACTCTACAGCTCCTCTATAGTGGCTCTACATCTCCTCTATAGTGACTCTACATCTCCTCTATAGTGACTCTACAGTTCCTCTATAGTGACTCTACATCTCCTCTATAGTGACTCTACAGTTCCTCTATAGTGACTCTACAGTTCCTCTATAGTGACTCTACATCTCCTCTATAGTGACTCTACAGCTCCTCTATAGTGACTCTACAGTTCCTCTATAGTGACTCTACAGCTCCTCTATAGTGACTCTACAGCTCCTCTATAGTGACTCTACATCTCCTCTATAGTGACTCTACAGTTCCTCTATAGTGACTCTACATCTCCTCTATAGTGACTCTACAGCTCCTCTATAGTGACTCTACAGTTCCTCTATAGTGACTCTACAGTTCCTCTATAGTGACTCTACATCTCCTCTATAGTGACTCTACAGTTCCTCTATAGTGACTCTACATCTCCTCTATAGTGACTCTACAGCTCCTCTATAGTGACTCTACAGTTCCTCTATAGTGACTCTACAGTTCCTCTATAGTGACTCTACATCTCCTCTATAGTGACTCTACAGCTCCTCTATAGTGACTCTACAGTTCCTCTATAGTGACTCTACATCTCCTCTATAGTGACTCTACAGCTCCTCTATAGTGACTCTACATCTCCTCTATAGTGACTCTACATCTCCTCTATAGTGACTCTACAGCTCCTCTATAGTGACTCTACAGCTCCTCTATAGTGACTCTACAGCTCCTCTATAGTGACTCTACATCTCCTCTATAGTGACTCTACATCTCCTCCATAGTGACTCTACATCTCCTCTATAGTGACTCTACAGTTCCTCTATAGTGACTCTACATCTCCTCTATAGTGACTCTACATCTCCTCTATAGTGACTCTACAGTTCCTCTATAGTGGCTCTACATCTCCTCTATAGTGACTCTACATCTCCTCTATAGTGACTCTACATCTCCTCTATAGTGACTCCACAGCTCCTCTATAGTGACTCTACATCTCCTCTATAGTGACTCTACATCTCCTCTATAGTGACTCTACAGCTCCTCTTTAGTGACTCTACAGCTGCTCTATAGTGACTCTACATCTCCTCTATAGTGACTCTACATCTCCTCTATAGTGGCTCTACATCTCCTCTATAGTGACTCTACAGTTCCTCTATAGTGACTCTACATCTCCTCTATAGTGACTCTACAGCTCCTCTTTAGTGACTCTACAGCTGCTCTATAGTGACTCTACATCTCCTCTATAGTGACTCTACAGTTCCTCTATAGTGGCTCTACATCTCCTCTATAGTGACTCTACAGTTCCTCTATAGTGGCTCTACATCTCCTCTATAGTGACTCTACATCTCCTCTATAGTGACTCTACATCTCCTCTATAGTGACTCTACAGCTCCTCTATAGTGACTCTACATCTCCTCTATAGTGACTCTACAGCTCCTCTATAGTGACTCTACAGCTCCTCTTTAGTGACTCTACAGCTGCTCTATAGTGACTCTACATCTCCTCTATAGTGACTCTACAGCTCCTCTATAGTGACTCTACAGCTCCTCTATAGTGACTCTACATCTCCTCTATAGTGACTCTACAGCTGCTCTATAGTGACTCTACATCTCCTCTATAGTGACTCTACAGCTCCTCTATAGTGACTCTACAGCTGCTCTATAGTGACTCTACAGCTCCTCTATAGTGACTCTACATCTCCTCTATAGTGACTCTACATCTCCTCTATAGTGACTCTACATCTCCTCTATAGTGACTCTACATCTCCTCTATAGTGACTCTACAGTTCCTCTATAGTGACTCTACAGCTGCTCTATAGTGACTCTACAGCTCCTCTATCGTGACTCTACAGCTGCTCTATAGTGACTCTACATCTCCTCTATAGTGACTCTACAGCTCCTCTATAGTGACTCTACATCTCCTCTATAGTGACTCTACATCTCCTCTATAGTGACTCTACAGTTCCTCTATAGTGACTCTACATCTCCTCTATAGTGACTCTACATCTCCTCTATAGTGACTCTACATCTCCTCTATAGTGACTCTACAGTTCCTCTATAGTGACTCTACATCTCCTCTATAGTGACTCTACATCTCCTCTATAGTGACTCTACATCTCCTCTATAGTGACTCTACAGTTCCTCTATAGTGACTCTACAGTTCCTCTATAGTGACTCTACAGCTGCTCTATAGTGACTCTACATCTCCCCTATAGTGACTCTATGTAGCGTGGCACATGACGAAGTTGCACTCCACTTCACATTTAATTTAAATTTGTTTTATTTTGGGTCTGTAAAGAGCAAAAATATGTATTTTAACACCACAGTTGATACATTCACTGACTTCCATGTGTGGTCCCGTTCTAGGAGTGTAATTGCCAGACTATGCCTGTCCCTGAACACACCGTGTAGCGAACGCGCCCTCTACTGGTCAGAGTTACGGCTGATGCACACTGGATGCGGTCCGGATGCGGTCCGGTATACTGTGATTCACACCGCCTGCGGTGTCTCTGCAGTCCGCTGGAGAAGGTTGCCAGATCTGTCGCTATCCCCCATAAACAATATGAAACACATTTTACTCAACAGAAAGCAGCCCAAACCGCCATCTCGGTTGAAAATGCACGTTAAAACCGTATTTGTATGATAAAAAACACGTCATAAACACATAATCATTTCATCAACCTGTCCAACGTGTTCAAAAAAGAAGCTTGATTTGGCAGAAACCCGCCCAATCTGGCAACACAGAGCTGCTCCAGTCACAGAGCTGTTTTGTGCCATTTTGGTGTCATTTGGCTTTCCTGCAGTGATGAAGTACAAAACCGTTCATTCTTCTAAAGCGTATAATGACTACATCACGTTGTTTGTTCTGTATTCTACCAGAAGAAGTAAAAAAATAGAATATTTAGGCAAAAACACGACACAGATTTTATTTTGAAGTCACTTATTTTGGAACACATATCGCGTTTCCTTCTGGCACCCGGCTTGCTTCTGTCTGATTGACGCGGTAGGGCTCCGGCGTCCGGAAAAATAGGATCTTTGCGGAAAGAGACCGGAGCTCCGCAGAGGCTCCGGAGCCGGACCGGAGCTGGACCGCGGCCGGATCACATCCAGTGTGCATCGGGGGTTAAACACTGCTTTATAAAACAACAGTTCTCAATCCACTAATGGCTCCAAATGCCACATCTACATCTCCCCAATAGAGACTCTACAGCTCCTCTGTAGTGGTTTTAAATATAAAGTAGAGAAATATTAATTCCAGTAAAATCTGTTTCTCTCACTCCATCTTTCACGTCAGGTGAGAAGGTTTGAGTTTCCAGAGTCTCCTCTTGGTCCTAGGATTTGGTCCTTGGAGTTCACTCATGTAATCAGACTAACGACCCTCTGCCTCACATGGAGCTTTCACCTGAGCAGGAACTCCAGACAAAAGTGAATGGAAAATATCCAATGACAAAGAGAAAAAAATCTTCGACCAAGCCAGCGAGAAACAGCTAAAAAAAACTAAACCTACAAAAATCCTCTTCAACAGCTTCATTAGGTGGAACCTGTGAAAACAGCTCCACATGTCGTGAGCCCTGGCTGGTCGCCGTTCACCGGGACTCGGTCTCAGTGTGTGTGGCTGGTCGCCGTTCACTCAGACTCGGCCTCGGTGTGTGTGGCTGGTCGCCGTTCACCTGGACTCGGCCTCGGTGTGTGTGGCTGGTCGCCGTTCACTCAGACTCGGCCTCGGTGTGTGTGGCTGGTCGCCGTTCACCTGGACTCTGCCTCGGTGTGTGTGGCTGGTCGCCGTTCACCCGGACTTGGACTCGGTCTCGGTCTCGGTGTGTGTGGCTGGTCGCCGTTCACCTGGACTCGGCCTCGGTGTGTGTGGATGTGCCGTGTTTCTGTCTGAACTGCTGTGGGTCTGGTGAAGGTGGAGAAGTTGGCCCGCACTCTGTTCCTGTGGAAGATCGAGGTCCACGAGCAGAAGGAGAAGGTGTACGAGATGAGGCGCTGGAACGAGGCGCTGGTCACCAACATGCTGCCCGAACACGTGGCAAGGCACTTCCTGGGCTCCAAGAAGAGAGACGAGGTAGGAGCTTGGACCGGGGACCCCGTGGCCCGCCTGCCGGCGTGTCCGTCACACTAACCCCGCCCTACGTGTCGTGCCAGGAGCTGTACAGCCAGTCCTACGACGAGATCGGGGTCATGTTCGCCTCCATCCCCAACTTCTCCGACTTCTACACGGAGGAGAGCATCAACAACGGCGGCATCGAGTGTCTGCGCTTCCTCAACGAGATCATCTCCGACTTCGACAGCGTAAGCCGCCGCGCCCCGCCTCACGCCGGTCCTCCGGCTTCTTCTTCTCTGACCGCCGGTCCTCCAGCTTCTTCTTCTCTGACCGCGGCTCCTCTGCTGTGTCGGCAGCTGCTGGACGAGCCGCACTTCAGGTGCATCACCAAGATCAAGACCATCGGCAGCACCTACATGGCCGCGTCAGGGGTCACTCCGGACGTCAGCAACGGCTACAGCTGCATGAAGGTACCAGCACCCGAGTAGAGCATCTCCCCCCCAC
>NC_043755.1:26479932-26484932 GCF_902148845.1 Salarias fasciatus
CCTCTGGTGGGCCCTCTAGTGGGCCCCCCTGGTGGGCCCCCCTAGTTTGCCCCCTAGTGGGCCCCTCTGGTGGGCCCCCTGGTGGGCCCCCCTAGTTTGCCCTCTGATGGGCCCCCTGGTGGGCCCCCTGGTGGGCCCCCTGGTGGGCTCCCTGGTGGGCCCCCTGGTGGGCCCCCTGGTGGGCCCCCTGGTGGGCCCTCTGGTGGGCCCTCTGGTGGGCCCTCTGGTGGGCCCTCTGGTGGGCCCTCTGGTGGGCCCTCAGGGCTCCACGCATGCTTGTCTTGGTCGTTGCTGTTGGGATGGCCTGAGTCCGGTCTGTAGATCTCTGTAGCCTGTCCTGAGGAGTCGATCCTGGTCCTGCTTCTTCAGTTCCTCACTCTGTGTATCTTCTTTCTATTCAAATGTTTGTCATCTTTCGGTGAGTTGATTAATTAAAAAAACATCCTGAAGACGGCCTTGGTGTCCTGACTGCTGCACACCTGACTAAACCCACAGCACGGGGGCCAGAAGCTGCTGAAGGTGTATAGCTCATTACTGGAACCAGCCTGGCCAAATATATCTAATAACGCAGCCTAATTAAATAATGGCATATACAGTAGGTACATTGAGATTCTTTAGAAGACAGTCAGGGGAAATGCACAATAAATGTCTTTATTCCAGAGGGTTTTTTTTTTTTTTTGAACAAAGGACTGAGACATTTGAGTTTGAGGTAGTTTTCTGGAGACAGAAAGCAGTTTGACCATTGATTTTGAAGAGCTGCTCTCTTCTGCATCAGTCATTTTTTCTGTGTTGATTCCATTTTTTAAAACGTCTTTTTATGTGAGCACATTTTTGAAGTGTAATAACTATTCGTTTTTCTTGACGAACACATGATTAAACCATGATTAAAGCAGACACAGTCAAATTCACCATGAATATTTACTTGATTAATCATGTCCGTCACACCCTGAGAGCCACAGACGGTCTGCAGGTCTGTTGTTTCCCGTTAGAAGGACTGAATCTGACAGGATCCACAGATCTTCTCTTCGTGTTTTCATGTAGAAACTCGTTCTACTTCATAATATCTAAAACAACTGAGTAAATATCGTCCACGCAGCCAGACCGCAGCCGGCCTAACAGCGCCCCCTGCCGGCGACGCAGCGTGACGAGCGGGACGTGAAGGAATTTCCGCTGACGTCAGCACGCACGCACGTCCATAACAGATCTGCAGCTGTCTGAGAGCAACAATAACAAGCTACCGACGGGCTGCGCGCGGCTTCACCGCCACTGACAGCGCGGAGCTCCGCACCGACCGACACCATGAGCCCCGCACACTGACCCTCCGCGGCCCGCCTCCGACCTCCGCGCCGCCCCGCGGGACACCGTCGAACCGCCGCGGAGAGAGAGCCGTCCGGGGCTGCATCTGGGTCAGTGGGCCTGTCGGCCGGTCGTTCTCCCCCGCGGCGTCCCGTCGCCTCCGTCCAGCCCGCGGTGACATGCAGGCGAACGGAGACCCCGACCCGTCCTGCAGGAACGGCGCCCAGAACGGAGAGCCGTCCTCCGCCGGGGCCGCGCACTCCAACGGGGTGCTGCCGGTCGGCAACAACAACAACAACCACCACGGAGGGTCGGCGCAGCCCGGACCCAACAACAACAACAACAACGGCCCGGCCGAGGGGGGCAAGAAGAAGAAGCGGCTGTCCCAGTCCGAGGAGGACGTCATCCGGCTCATCGGACAGCACCTGCACGACCTGGGACTCAAGTAAGTCCTGAGCGCCGGCCCGGCCGGGGAGACCCGGGGCCGGGTCATCTGAGGTGGACCGGCCGGATTAAAGGGTCCTCGGCACCAGGGCCGGCTCCGCTCAGCCGGGGGCCCGGGGTTCTGTCGCCCTGGGCCCCGGCTGGCGGCTGTGGTTCCCTCTGCTTCAGCAGAATGTTCCATGAAAACTGCTTCTTGGTGCAACAAGCAGGCTGTGTCCAGAGAGATCACTGTGGTTATTTATATCCCTGCATTGTTCCTGCATTACTGCCTGTGTGTGTGTGTGTGTGTGTGTGTGTGTGTGTGTGTGTGTGTGTGTGTGTGTGTGTGTGTGTGTGTGTGAGTTCATCTCAGTCCAGCAGGGAGCTCTGCATTTATCCAGTAACTGCCTGTATAACTGTGTATCTAAGGCAGAAAATGTTTAATAAACATGTCAGTATATTAGTCCATCACCATACTTCAACATCGATAAACTCAGAGGTCAGAGGCACCTAAAAATGAAAAAGAAGAAAAAATAATCAAGGAAAACTGCATCAGACAGCACAGAGTGAAGACATTCACGTCTTCCAGTCGGTCGTCAGTCCTCCACAGTCTGGCACCACACCACAGCCATGTCTGTCCTTCAGCCACATCTGGGAAAACACTCAGGCTGTGTCGGTTTTTCTGATCCAGGCCTGAACAATCACAATAATCTACTACAGTATAAAAAAATAAATAAAAGTAAAACACAAATGGGAAGATACGTTAAAAACGTCATCCATACTTAAACAGAATGGATTTTCATCAGTTTTCCGTGAAATATTTAGTAAATTCCTCCATGATTGCTAACGCTATTTCATGTTAGTAATAACAATGCATTGGTTTTATACAGCGCTTTTCTTGACACTCAAAGACGCTTTACATTGCATTCTTCATTCTCTCCATACTGGGTGGTGGTAAGCTGCTGCTGTAGCCACAGCTGTCCTGGGGCAGACTGACGACATCGGCCCTCCGACCACCACCAACCATTCACTCTCACAACTTTCATACTGAGGCAAGGTGGGTGAAGTGTCTTGCCCAAGGACACAACGACAGTTTTACACCTGCGGGAGCGGGGATCGAACCACCAACCTTCCTGTTATGAGACGACCCGCTCTACCATCTGAGCTGCTGTCGCCCCAGTGGTGGACTGTAGACCATCTGTCGTCTGGTTATGCTGCAGCCTTTTCACGTATTGCCCCATGGCTGAGGACAAAGGGAAAAAAGACTGAGAAATGTTTTCAAATTCATTAAAAAAAGAGAATTGAAATAAATAAATAGATGTAGGCTCCCTTTACCGTGACACCGAACCTGAGCAGCTGCTTCCTGTTCCAGTGACGGTCCTCCGGATGTTTCTGCAGCCTGACCGGAGGCCAGCTGTGATCAGTCCCACCGGTCAGACTTCATTTGAAAGGCTCACATCTGTCTGTGTCAGCTGGAGGTTCAGGTCCGAGCAGACGCAAAGCCGTGAAGCCAGAGGAACCGCCAGTAGACCTCCGAGACTGGGTCATATGGAGGATCAGTACCGCCAGAACCCTTCTAGAACCAGAAACCATCGAGGTAGAAGGGCTCAGTGGCCTCCATCACTCAGAACCACCAGAACCCTTGTAGAACTGGACGCCATCGAGGTAGAGGCCTTGGCCAGGGAGGTGACCCAGAACCCGATGGTCCTTCTGAAAGAGCTCCAGGGTTCCTCTGAGAAACTGGGAGAACCTTCCAGAAGGACTCCACCAATCAGACCTCGATGGTCCAGATGGAGCCTCTCCTCAATAAAAGGATCCTAAAGGACTCTGAGACCACAAGGAACCAGGTTCTCTGAACTGTTTGACCTGAATGTCAAGTGTCACGTCTGGAGGAACCCAGGCTGCTGACCACCTGGAGAGCCCTGGAGAGCCCTGGAGAGCCCCATCCCGACGGTAGGCAGCATCATGCTGCGGGGCTGGGACTGGGATCCTGGTCAGGGTGGAGGGAACAGAGACCTCCTGGATGAAACCTGCTCCAGAACGCTCAAGACCTCAGACTGGATCCACGGTTCACCTTCCAACGGACCACGACCCGAAGAGCAAGAGAACCAAGGAGAGGCTTCAGGACCAGTCTGGGAAGCTCCTGGAGTGGTCCAGAGCCCAGACCAGAACCCAGACCAGAACCCAGACCAGAACCCAGACCTGGACCCAGACCTGGACCCAGACCACTGCTCCTCCTCTGAGCTGACGGAGCTTCAGAGGATCTGAGAGAAGAATGAAAAATCCCCTAAATGCAGCTTGAAGCATCAAACCAGGAGGAACCAGGAGCCTCAGCAGTCCTGAATGAAGAGTCAGCACTGGCGGAGGTCAGAGGTCACTTCCTCTTTCTGCCGTCATGGGGTGTTGTGTGCAGACTTGATGAGAGAAAAGAGAATAAATCCTTTTAGGAAGGAGGCTGTGGAAGAGTCGACGGGGTGAAGACTCTCCAGATGTTCTCTTCTCTCCAGATGTTCTCTTCTCCAGGTCGCTTCAGGGAGAACACCACCCTCCATCAGGCCGCTGGCATTTTCCGGAACTGTCTCACTTTTTTACATTTTTCCAGTGGAGCAGCCAGATAGAGGACACCTGAAGGACGGAGCGATGTGAATCTCCAGGCTTCAGACATGTCAGACATCCCACCGACACGCTGCCCTGGCTGCTCCACCGGGATCCTGAGCTGTTTGATGGTTGGAAGTTCTGATCAGGTGGTTTTCTTCACCAGTTGTAGTTCTGACTCCTGGCGTGCGTGTGCGTGTGCGTGTGCGTGTGTGTGTGTGTTCTCCTGCAGCCAGACGGTGGATCTGCTCATGCAGGAGTCCGGATGCAGGCTGGAGCACCCGTCTGCCACCAAGTTCAGGAACCACGTGGTGGAGGGCGAGTGGGACAAGGTGAGTGGGACACACACACACACACACACACACACACACACACACACACACACACACACACACAGATGGAGGGCGAGCGCTCGATGTGTTGACGGATGTTGTGTCTTGGCACAGGCTGAGAGCGATCTGAATGAGCTGAAGGCCCTGATGCATTCTCCCAGCGCCATCGTGGTGAGTCTGACCCAGAAACTACTCCACTACTCCACTACTGCACTACTGCACTACTCCACTACTGCACTACTGCACTACTGCACTACTGCACTACTGCACTACTGCACTACTGTACGTTATTCAGCAGCTCGAGCACAGAAACAACAGGCTCCTTGTGTGTGTGTGTGTGTGTGTGTGTGTGTG
>NC_043755.1:26487432-26499932 GCF_902148845.1 Salarias fasciatus
TCTCTCTCTCTCTCTCTCTCTCTCTCTCTCTCTCTCTCTCTCTCTCTCTCTCTCTCTCTCTCTCTCTCTCTCTCTGTGGTTCATAAATGTCTTCTGTCTATTCGGCACTTACATCCTTTTGTTTGTTTCTCTGCACATATTACACTCACCTGTAAACCTGCATTGCTGTGTAAAAACATTTTTTAGAGGTTGTGTTTTAAAAAGTGTTCTCACTGGTGTGTGTGTGTGTGTGTGTGTGTAGCGTACCTGCCTCCGTCCGTGATGCTGCCTCCTCGCCGCCTGCAGACGCTGCTGAGGCAGGCGGTGGAGCTGCAGAGGGAGCGCTGCCTCTACCACAACACCAAGCTGGACAGCGGACTGGACTCCGTGTCCCTGCTGCTGGACCACGCCTGCAGCCGGTAACACACACACACACACACACACACACACACACACACACACACACACACACACACACACACACGTCCTTCACTGCATTGGGTCTCGTCATCTTGAGATCTACACACTAAAGAGGACACAGCGACCTGCTGTCAGCAGTATTAACGCTAGTGTGTGTGTGTGTGTGTGTGTGTGTGTGTGTGTGTGTGTGTGTGTGTGTGTGTAGGAAACAGTTCCCCTGCTACACCCAGCAGATCCTGACTGAACACTGTAATGAAGTCTGGTTCTGCAAGTTCTCCAACGACGGCACCAAGCTGGCCACCGGCTCCAAGGACACCACGGTGATCGTGTGGCAGGTGGACCCGGTGAGCAGAGGTCCCGGCGGGTCGGGGGGAGGGACAGGGGGGCTGTGTGTGTGTGTGTGTGTGTGTGACGGGCTGCCCTGTCTGCTGCCTGCAGGACACCCAGCAGCTGAAGCTGATGAAGACCCTGGAGGGCCACGCCTACGGCGTCTCCTACCTGGCCTGGAGCCCCGACGACGCCTACCTGATCGCCTGCGGTCCGGACGACTGCTCCGAGCTGTGGCTGTGGAACGTCCAGGTACCGGTCCTCGGCCCGCCGCCTCCCGTCACTGTCCTCCCGAGTCACGCCGCCGTCCCGTCCCCTGCAGACGGGGGAGCTGCGGACCAAGATGAGTCAGTCTCATGAGGACAGCCTGACCAGCGTGGCCTGGAACCCGGACGGGAAGCGCTTCGTCACCGGGGGCCAGCGGGGCCAGTTCTACCAGTGTGTGAGTATGGAGCCCCGCCGTGCGCTGCCCTCCCAGATATTGGACAAACTTGAAAACAGCGAATGCAAGCCTCCGTGCTGGGAAAGTTTCGAGGGTTCGCTCTGAGGTTTCAGGTCTTTGGGTCTCAATGCGTTTGGTTCTGCACTTCCAGGATCTGGATGGAAACCTGCTGGACTCGTGGGAGGGGGTCCGAGTGCAGTGCCTGTGGTGTCTGAGTGACGGCCGGACCGTCCTCGCCTCCGACACCCATCAGCGCATCCGCGGATACAACTTTGAGGACCTGACTGACCGAAACATGTGAGTCAGGAAGCAGTACAGCACAGTAACGTACGGCAGGTCGCACACCTGCTGTGACCTGCTGTGACCTGCTGTGACCTGCTGTGACCTGCTGTGACCTGCTGTGACATCCTGTGACCTGCTGTGACCTGCTGTGATGTCCTGTGACCTGCTGTGACCTGCTGTGACCTGCTGTGATGTCCTGTGACGTCCTGTGACCTGCTGTGACCTGCTGTGACGTCCTGTGACGTCCTGTGACCTGCTGTGACCTGCTGTGATGTCCTGTGACCTGCTGTGACGTCCTGTGACGTCCTGTGACCTGCTGTGACCTGCTGTGACGTCCTGTGACCTGCTGTGACCTGCTGTGACCTGCTGTGATGTCCTGTGACGTCCTGTGACCTGCTGTGACCTGCTGTGATGTCCTGTGACCTGCTGTGACGTCCTGTGACGTCCTGTGACCTGCTGTGACCTGCTGTGACGTCCTGTGACCTGCTGTGACCTGCTGTGACCTGCTGTGATGTCCTGTGACGTCCTGTGACCTGCTGTGACCTGCTGTGATGTCCTGTGACCTGCTGTGACGTCCTGTGACGTCCTGTGACCTGCTGTGACCTGCTGTGACGTCCTGTGACCTGCTGTGACCTGCTGTGACCTCCTGTGACCCTCTGTGTCTCTGCAGAGTGCAGGAGGACCACCCCATCATGTCTTTCACCGTCTCTAAGAACGGGAGGCTGGCCCTGCTGAACGTGGCCACTCAGGTGAGAAGCCGCCTGCTCTCTGGACCCTGCCTGACTGTGGTGCTGGGAGCTGATGGTTTTGCCGTGGGTCCTCAGGGGGTCCACCTGTGGGACCTGCAGGACCGGGTTCTGGTCAGGAAGTACCAGGGGGTGACGCAGGGCTTCTACACCATCCACTCCTGCTTCGGAGGCCATAACGAGGACTTCATCGCCAGCGGCAGCGAAGGCAAGACACCGACTCTGACACTGGACAGAACAGAGCTGTGAGAGGTCACTGAGGGGTCAGAGGAATCCAGACAGTCCATCCTGACACTGAGAGGACAGGCAACTCATCAGACCCTCTGCGTCACAAAAGCATCTAAACCACAACAATAAACACGATAAACAGCATGAGTCCACGCACTTCTTTAACACGGAGGATGGTCACATGAAGCTGGTGTAGAAAAGGGGCAAGAGAAAGAGCACTGTTAGAAAGGAGCGAGCGCAGAGACCTGGCCGTCAGTCTTTTCATCAGGGAGGATTCTCGCTGTCTTCTCTCCCGTCAGATCATAAAGTTTACATCTGGCACCGGCGCAGCGAGCTGCCCATCGCCGAGCTGACCGGCCACACCCGCACCGTCAACTGCGTCAGCTGGAACCCCGCTCTGCCCGGACTGCTGGCCAGCGCCTCCGACGACGGCACCGTGCGCATCTGGGGCCCCGCCCCCTTCCTGGACGTCCAGGACGCAGAGGGGTTCAACGGTACGAGCTCCGCCAGCCCGCCAGCACATCTGTAAAACATGTAAATCACCAACACATCTGTAAATCACCAAAACATCTGTAAATCACCAAAAACATCTGTAAAACTCCAACACATCTGTAAAACACCAACACATCTGTAAATCACCAAAAACATCTGTAAAACACCAACACATCTGTAAATCACCAAAAACATCTGTAAAACTCCAACACATCTGTAAAACACCAACACATCTGTAAATCACCAAAAACATCTGTAAAACACCAACACATCTGTAAATCACCAAAAACATCTGTAAAACTCCAACACATCTGTAAATCACCAAAAACATCTGTAAAACTCCAACACATCTGTAAAACATCTTTAAAACGCAAAACATCTGTAAAACTCCAACACATCTGTAAGTCATCAAATTATCTGTAAATCACCAAAACATCTTTAAAACTCCGAAACATCTGTAAGTCATCAAAACATCTGCAAAACACAAAAACATCTGTAAATCACCAAAACATCTTTAAAACTCCAACACATCTGTAAAACTCCACCACATCTGTAAGTCATGAAAACATCTGTAGATCACCAAAACCAAGTGGAGCAAGTCCATTTCACTGGCACACCTTCATTCATTCATTCATTCATTCATTCATTCATTCATTCATTCATTCATTCATAATGCGCGGTCACAGCTGGACGATGTTGCTTCATCAGGTGATCAGAAAAGGCCTGGCAGGAGGATCAGGTGTGAGAATCACAGATAATCGGTCCAAGAAATCCACTGATTCTGGGCTCGCTCATGTCTGAGAGCAGGCCTCACTCAGGCCTTCAGCCTCTCACCTTCGAACCCAGAGCGCCCTCTGGTGGCGTCAGGAATGACAGACTGGTTCATGAAGCTTCGGCCGCCCTCCCTGCTGACCTTTGTGTTTGTGTTGTGCAGAATGCTGCAGTATGGACAGCTGATGACGAGCCGCTGCTCTCCGCACCGCCAGACTCTGTAGAAACTTGAATGGATGAAGCTTTGGGGGGGCTTTGACGATTGGACAGCTGCTTCCTGGAGGCGTGGCCTGCAGTGCTTTTTTTTTTTTTGTTGTTTTTTGCTTCAAGATGTCCCAACACAGAGATGTCAGACTCAGTCACGTGGTTGTGATCGGACCCCCTCCTGGTGTCGGCACCACCCTCCACCTCATATTTATTCAAACACCTTATTTATTGATGCGTAGTTGACTGAGGGGTGCGGACCCCCCCCCCCCCCCCCCCCCCCCCCTCCCCGTTTGAAGCCCACCTGACCTGCGGAGCGTGCCCGGCTCGCCGCCTGGTCGGGAGCGAGCGGCGGCGGTTTCAGCACGTTTGCACAGACTGTGTGTCCTGCTGCCTTGTTGGATCACCGGAACCTTCCTGATGGAGTGCAGTTCCCCACTTCCTGTTTCAGTTGCTCTCACGTGCGCGTCCTGTTTCTAACGCACGTCCCTCCCAGCAGCAGCCCTGATTATATAAATGAATAATATATATATATATATATATATATATATATATATATACACGCACACACACACACGTTTTTTGCTTTCCTTCACTCCTGACCTGTCCTTTGTTTTGGTCCTGCTGCCAGTGGACCGAGCGGTGGGGAGACGCTGGCTGGCGGCTCTCAGTGCTCAGCCCCCCGAGCCCCCTCCCATTCTGTAGTGCAGCGTCCCATCTGCGCCACCATGTGGTGCAAAGTGGTATTCCAGGATGGGGTTCAGTAGCGGTGTGTGTGACGGCTCTTTAAAATCCACTCATGTTTTTACAAAATCGTCTTGAAGCCAGAATCTGAGGCGACGGCTACAGGGACGCTTTTCACCCTAAATTACCTGTGTGTGTGTGTGTGTGTGTGTGTGTGTGTTCTTGTATTTCTATCCTTGTCGGGGCCAAATGTCCCCACAAGGATAGCAAAACGTGGAACGACGTGCCTTGTGGGGACCTTTTTCCGGTCCTAAGTAGGAGAAACAGTGTTTTCTTGACCATGTTGTTGTTACTGAAAAAAGTAAAAGTGTAAAAACATTTCTTTAGGGTTAGGCTTTGTTGTGGTGTGGGTTAGGGTTAGGGTAAGGGTCAGGGTTAGGGGCTAGACATGAATGGGAGTCAATGGACGGTCCCCACAAGGATAGAAATACGAGACTGTGTGTGTGTGTGTGTGTGTGTGTGTGTGTGTGTGTGTGTGTGTGTGTGTGTGTGTGTGTGTGTGTGTGTGTGTGTGTGTGTGTGTGTGTGTGTGTGTGTGTGTGTGTGTGTGTGTGTGTGTGTGTGTGTGTGTGGCCCCTCTACTGGCTCCAAGTTTTTACAAATTTTGAGCATTTGCTTTTTAATCATTTTATTTAAATTGATTCATTTAAGCAGGTTTAAAAAGAAGTGTAGTATTTTGCTAACTACAGCGTTTGCGGTTGAAGAAGAGAAGTGTCAGAGGAAAATGAGATTCCATGTGAACAAAGCGTAAACCCTCGTCGTTTCTTCATCTGAGGATTCCAGGCTGTGCGTCACCCTGAATATCTGTTGAAGGTCTATATTTCAAAGCAGCCTTCACAGGCCGGTGCGTCGACTTTATTCTCCAATATCACAAGTTTTCTTCACTTTACCAGCTAATAGGGATGAAATGCTCTGAACTTCCACTGCTGTTAATAGTTTTAGTCACTTCTCTGCTCGTTACGGTGAAGCACTTTTCTTATGAGAAAACAGATAATGTGAGAACCCTTTAAAATGTTCCGGATACTGTATTTTTCATTTTAATGACTGATGAGGTAAATTTATACTGAATGAAAACAAATGTGTCCGTTCGTGTGTCAGATACACACGAGTTCCACTGTGTGAATTAAATAACTGAAATGTCTGTTTTGTTTTTTTAATAACCTGGAGTTTTTGATATAACTGAAACACTGAAGTTTTGATGTCAGAAGTTATAGAAGGTTTTCTGTCAGTGTGCGGCCGCAGTGGGGGGCGCTCTGCTCCGGGGGGCGCTCTGCTCCGGGGGGCGCTCTGCTCCGGGGGGCTGGGTCGGGACCAGCAGTGTCTCTGGACCAGCAGCAGAGCCAGACTTTTGTACACAGTGTAACATAAAGTGATTGGTGAGCCGGCTCCTCTCCGGGGAAGAGCTGTTGCCTGATCTGTGCTCCGGTGTCGTTTGTGCTGTTTCTGTGTTCTGACCTGTGGCGAGGCCCACACCACACTCTTCTTCTGTGGTGTGGACTGGCGAGGCCCACACCACACTCTTCTTCTGTGGTGTGGACTGGCGAGGCTCCTCTTTCGTCCTCCAATCCTCCATCGCTGTCTCCATTTCACGCTTCGATCCAAACTCTTCTGTTGTGACTTTATTGAAGCTGAAACACACTTTGGTAGATGTGAACACACACACACACACACACACTCTTGCGTGCTGTTGTAGTCGCTGCTGCCGCTGTGCCCTCCACCCGCCTCTTTCAGTTGCTCCCCGTCTCTTCTCTCCTCGCTCTCAGAAGCCAAAGTAGGAGCTTTGTTTGCTTGCAGGTGATTTCTGGCACAAACATTCTACATTTTCAGTGTGTTATTACAAAAAGTGATTGTACTGTTCAGTAGAGTTCTGTAGGAGAATTGTTTTGTGTGCATATTTTAAATAAAGCAATCAGGGTTTTAAAGTGGAAGCAGACGTCCTGTGTGTGTTTCATTGTGGCTGTCTGTGAACGCCCTGTGCCAACTGTCCACCGGTATGAGGCTCGCGTGGAGACGACGGCTTCGCTTCACTGAATTTGTCGAATCAACAACAAACTTTCAACTGAAACGTCACTGATGTGGCTTCATTTTTATTCTGTAAATGTAACAGCAGACCTGATGTACAGTGCAGGCCACCAAGTGAAGCTGAGGAGTCAGGAGGTACTGGACTGGAATCCGTCTGGAGCGTTTCCACGTGAAGCAGCTGCAGGTTCCGACGGCTGGAGACCCTCAATGAGCCTCTTCTCTTCCTCACTCATCACCGCATGCAGTACTGTGTAGTAACTAAGTACAAATACTTTTTACTGTATTTACAGTTTTCTATGATTGCATAAACACTAAAAACAACAGAATCACATAACTATCAATACCTTCCACTCAAGGAGCAAAACACAGGACCAGAGTTTCACCACTATAAACACAAAGGCAGACTCACACTCTCTGCAGAACAACACACACAGTCATTTTCAGAACACTAAACACACTTGTATACGTTAGACGCAGACGTATATCAAGACGTCACTTCATTGAAATTCCACAGCACTGATGGACAAATGACCACAGCCATGAGCCGTTTGGTGAAACCCCCACATCAGGAGTGAAACACAGGACTGCTTTACTGTAGACACACCGACCAGGTTTGAGCTCTATGAAAATGCAGCAGGGGAGAAACATGGTCGGCCGCCGGGCTGTAACTACCGTAATGTCCCAGAGCAACGTGGGGTAACGTCAGCCTTTGAGCAGCCGTTTCCCTGAAGGGGGTCCTCCACCGGCAGGCCAACATGACCTTACAGCACATCACATGATCGGATGTTTGGACAGACTGCACAGCCTCCTCCCAGGAAATAACCGGACGCTCCAGATCCACATGGTCCTCTGGGACAACGTGTCCTTCCTCCACTCTGCTCTGGTCCAGAACTGGTTTCAGCACCACCCACTGTTACAGTCCTGGACCTTCCTCCACACTCCCCATTTCTAAACCCCATCCAGGAATCTTTCTGGGCACGGCGGAGGAGAGTTTCTGACCTCTGACCTCCGGCTCCAGACTCAGACGCCTCATCCAGGCCAGGGAAGAGGCTTGTGACCAAACTGACGCTGCAGCTGCGAGGAAGGATCCGTCGTTCAGGACGGTTCTTGTGATGTAGATGAAACTCTCTGGCCAGATCCAGCTAGGCCAAGAGATGTTTAGTATTTCATTTATTTTACCCAGATTTCTTTTTGTTTTCTTCATTTTCTTTACATATTGTTAACCTGTACTGGTAGTACAGTATTTTTATTTGTCTATTTTGTGGCTTTACAGAGTTGTGATTTGTTTTCTTGTGACTGTTGACTGAATGTGGTTCTATGGAAACATTAAATCATAATTTCAGGAGTCTGCAGCATTGATCTTGTGATGTGTTTGAATTTACTATGTTGTTTATTTGCTCTTTCTCTCCTTCACTGCAGTGATCTACTCACTGAGAGGTCCAGAGGGAGAACTGCCACAAGTGTTTCAGGTTAAACACAGCAGTGTGTGACTGGTTCCAACAGAACTCAGCCTGATGAAATGTGTTTCATATGGTAGCATAGTGTGGTTTTTATAAAGGTGTGTATAGTTTTTACAACAGTGTTTCCTTTTGCACTGGATGTGAAGTGTTTTCCATATTGTGTGTGTGGTTGTGCTAACTGTGTGTAGTGTTTTGAAATTCCAGGCCTGTTTTCAAAATCGTGTTTAAGCAATTGTAAAAAAACTGTAAGTACATTTCACACATATTTATACTTGAGTAAAAAATATAGAGCATACTTTAACTTTAGCTCCAGTACAAGTTGCAGCTATTACCTGTACTTTCAACGTCTCTACACTTTACATATAGAGTGAAGTAGAGAGTATTTTCCCAGGGTTCTGCTCTTCAGCAGAGACAGCTGTGGTCTTCTTCATTTCCCAGACTATTTTGTTGGTCACCAGCTGTTCCCCGATGGCCGCTCCGATGACTGACAATGAGATGCACAGACTGACATGTCGAGGAATCAGGTTACAGCAGACCTTCACGTTATTCCAGTCCTCGGCTCCTCGGCTCTCAGTAGGCTCCGCCCCTTGTTGTTGGGTGGCCCCGCCCCCTCGCTCTGCCTCCAAAAATCCAACATGTCAGCCGTTAATGTCCTGGATGTGATTCCTGCCATCCAGCTGACTGCTCAGGACCCGCCTCACCCTCTGGAGGGATCTGGCTGTGGCTGACCTCTGACCTCCGGGCTGCTTCATCCTGTGGTGTCCCAGGTATCTGTAGCTTCTTCCACAGCTCTGATGCTACCTTCAGGTAGTTCAACTCCTTCAGTCTGGATCGTCTTCCCTCTCCTCAATACCATCCGTCCACACTGATGTAGTCCCAGAGACGTCCCCATGTCCCTGCTGGATGTCCTGGTGAGGTGGATCAGGGAGTCCATGTCCCTGCTGGATGTCCTGGTGAGGTGGATCAGGGAGTCCATGTCCCTGCTGGATGTCCTGGTGAGGTGGATCAGGGAGTCCATGTCCCTGCTGGATGTCCTGGTGAGGTGGATCAGGGAGTCCATGTCCCTGCTGGATGTCCTGGTGAGGAGGATCAGGGAGTCCATGTCCCTGCTGGATGTCCTGGTGAGGAGGATCAGGGAGTCCATGTCCCGCTCCCTCTTGGCATACAGCCTGATGTCGTCCAGGTAGAGGAGGTGGCTGATTGTTCCACTGTGGAACCGGTTCCTGTCTCCAGTCCTGGTGCTGATCTGGCTGAGGGGGGTCAGGTCTCTGCAGGACAGCAGGGGGACAGAGCGTCTCCTCCCTTCATGGAGAGCAGGGAGCTTCTTCAGCCAGTAGGTGTGGATCCTGTCAGGACCTGGAGCTGTCCAGGAGAGAGTTTTGTTTTCTTCATATTTTCATGTCTGTCATTATTTGCATGTTTTCACCTGCATGTTGAAATGAATCTACAAACAGCAGTCAGTAACCCGGTCGGTGTATTCGCCGTTATGTTCGGGTGACGTGAAACCCACCCCGCCCTGCCCTGGACTCTATCAGCAGCAGCTCCAGTGTTGAGGCTCCTGGTGGAGGTCAACCTTACCCGAGCTGAGGATCCAGTGGTGTTCTGGAAGGAACACAGAACCCCGGACCCCCACCGCACAGGCTGGCAGCGATGGTTATGTTGACCAGGGTCAGGGCAGGAGAACCCGCCTGGAAAAACCATGGAACTAAGGAAAAAGCAGTGTTTTGAATAAAAATACAACCTCCTGACATGTTATCATTGATTTTCTTTATTAAAACAGAGCTCAGTATCTGTGTTGGTGTCATTTTTACGAACACATGCACACACTCCAGAGAAATCAAGGTTATTGTTTCTGCACACAGAAGTCATGCCTGCACCTCAGCTCACGGACCTTCGGCTCTGATCAGTCTGAATTGGCAGTGCGATGGCAGTGTTCCCTGTTCCTGTGAGGAGTGAGGCGCAGGGTGAACCCCTCTGATTCACGGGGCTTCGTTTGACCACCGCCGCTGCTCCTTCAGACCGTCAGCTCCATGGAAATGAAGAGGTCGTTCCAGTTCGACTCTACTGAGCCATTCTGAGGATGATAAAGCTGCGGGACTTCTGAAAAATCACTGATACTGAATAAAACCCGTTTTAAAATGAAGCAGTGTTAAAACAAGTCAGGAGAGCGTTCAACGACTGAAACACCACACAGGTCTGTTCAGACTCGACGTACGGCTCCAATGTTTCAGCGTTCTCCACTGACTTTGATGAAACTACTGAAAAAAAACTCAGACGCAGACTGACGTGTAAAAACAACGCACCGCTTTAATTAGGAAAACCTTTTAACTTTGTTCAGAGACGACCCCACATGAACACACCACACACACCACACACACACACACACACACACACACACACACACACACACACACACACACACACACACACACACACACACACACACACACACACACACACACACACACACACACACACAGGAGTGTCTGCTCCCCGCTCACTCAGGGAATGTCAGGCTGGTACAGTAGAAATCATTCAGTGCTGGATCCTCAGATCCTCCAGATGCCTCAAACACCGTGTGATTGTCCACAAAGTCCTGCAGCATCACATCACATCACATCACATCCAGCCATGCCCCCCACCCCCTCACCCCCTCACCCCCCACCCCCCCATCCTGCTTTCAGACATAAACCGATGAACTGCAGGGTCAGGGTGAATTCACCTCATCTTAAAAAAAGAAAAATCACATTTAAGTCATGCCTTAAGGAGCTCAGCTGATCTGTGTGATGGGGGGGGGGGGGGGGGGGGGGGGGTCCTCAGGTGAGGCTGATGGTTAAATATTAACCAGAGTCCGGAGCAGTGACAGCATGTGGGGGGCGGGGTGGGGGCGGTGAGGGGGCCTGGCGGCTGGAGGCCTCAGTCGTTGATCAGAGCCAGAATCATGCTGCAGGAGACAGGAAACACGTTACAGGAGCACTGCCACACACACACACACACACACACACACACACACACACACCACACACACACACCACACACACACACACACACACACACACACACACACACACACACACACACACACACACACACACACACACACACACACACACACACACACCTACCTGTAGAGGTAAATGAAGAAGCACAGCAGGTGGTAGCCCAGCTTGATCATGGCCTCCTTCATGTGGGACTTCAGCTGGCCCCGGTTGTGGATCTCGGTGGGGTCGTAGACCCCCATGTTCCCCATGGGAACCTTGGCGTACCTGCAGGGAGACCAGCAGAGGGAGCCGTGAGGTGGAGTCCGAGGAGGAGACGCTGATCCTCCCGGCGGTCCTTCAGTCCTGCTCCACGGTCTCCGCGGCGCCGCACCTACCTATACATGTTCCAGACCGCCACCGGCAGGTTGAGCAGGAAGATGAACCAGTGCATGGACACCAGCATCAGCATGGTGGAGAGACACTGACCCACCATCTCTGGGATCACCCACTGGAGAGAGAGAGAGAGAGAGACACACACACACACAGACACACACACACACCATGACTCTTATCAACGCACTAAAACTGACTAAATTCACATTACTGTAAAGACTTCAGCACAGACGGTCTGTGATGACGGACAACAGGATTAATCAGTGACAGTAAGAAGACCTGAATTAAATTTGTGAGTGTGTGTGTGTGTGTGTGTGTGTGTGTATACTTACTTTGTTGAGCTTGGAGCAGCATGCTCGGGCGTTGATGTAGTCACATTCAAGGTCAGACAAGGTGATGATCTGAACTTTGAGTCAAGGTGTCTGAGACAAGTAAACTTTCACATCCTCCTCCTCCTCCTCTTCATCCTCCTCCTCTTCATCCTCCTCCTCTTCCTCAGAGCAGGTCAAAGCATCAACCTGAACTCATCGGTGCCGTATCAGGAGATGAGGACGGCCGCCCGGCCCTGAAGGCTACTCTCTGAATTTTTCTGTAAACTGATGCCACTTTAACATGAAGGACATGAAGAAGCCGTGCAGAGGAAGCACAGCCGTCTGTCTTCAGTCTCCTCAGAGACGGCGAAGAGCCACTGAAATGTGACCCTGAGCGACCAATCAGCCCGCTGCGCTCTGATCATGAGATCTTAAAGACCTTTGAACTAATCAGGCCCAGTACAATCAGAGGTCAGATAGGCTTTATGGCCAACGGGGAACATGAGTCACTTCTTCAATAATATAGACGCCGAACCACAACCACGACAAAGCCTCTGACCAGGAGTAGAACGGCTCATCTGAGACCTTCAGCAGCTGGAAAACCGTCATCACCTCAGATCAGATCAGGTTCCTGTCCAGAGGGGGACAGACAGGCGTGTCCCCTGTCAACAAGCTGATCAATCCCACTGCGCGCGCGA